>NC_085876.1:6034363-6086863 GCF_034702125.1 Engraulis encrasicolus
TGTGTGTGTGTGTGTGTGTGTGTGTGTGTGTGTGTGTGTGTGTGTGTGTGTGTGTGTGTGTGTGTATTAATAGCAGCTGTGGACACTCTGCTCTGCAAGCATGTCTGCATGTCAGCTGTGCTACGCCATAGCAACAGCATGAAGAAGCTCTGGCATGTGGACATACCACAACACCCCAGGGGCTCACTAAGCTATGGCCCGGCCACCACACTGTAACTGGCCAATCACTGTCTAGATGTACTTTGATTGGCAGGTGTAAAATCTGGAGGTGGGGGTGGGTAGAGATGAAATTCCATTCCGATGTGGATGTACCACTGGACACTGGCCAGTAAGGTGTGTGTGTGTGTGTGTGTGTGTGTGTGTGTGTGTGTGTGTGTGTGTGTGTGTGTGTGTGTGTGTGTGTGTGTGTGTGTGTGTGTGTGTGTGTGTGTGTGTGTGTGTGTGTGTGTGTGTGTGTCTGATCACTAAATTCAGAGCTGTGACATGGCAGTTGTCTGGGCCAGCTCTGCATCCTTGGTTGCTTGTCTGATGTCTATTTGTGGAGTGGCTAGCCTGGCTATATGTAGTAACACGCAGTGGAGCACTTGAAGGGTTCAGATGCAAAACCCTTCAACTGCGTTTTTGATGACTTTACAAAAAACGGGCTGCATTTCTTGTACTATACATTATTTTTACTTTCAATGCATTCAAAGCACAGTATTTACTGTTGCATTGGCATAAGAGGTGTGGGATCTTCTCGACTGGTCTTCGGTTACTCACTGAAACCTATGCACCAACTCACTGAAACCTATGCACCAACCAGGTCTCAAGTTATACAGTAAAGATTCAGCCACGATACCTTCTTTGGGAAAATACATACTGTGTCCTTAAAATCAGTGAATCTTACCATGTAAATGAAGCATCCAAGGCATTTTTCAAAAACAGTTAACAACTTAAATCAAATTTGATTAAATTAAAATCCCAACATGTTTCAGCTTTGTTGATGGACTCTGCCCTGATGAGGGTATTCCACCAGCCTGAACCACTGATACAAGGCAGGATAGATCCATGTGTTCAAGCTGTTGATGCCACATTCTCACCCTGCCATTTGATTGCTGTAGCAGAAAATGAGACTCGTCAGATGCAGATCTGGCAACATTATCCAATCTTCTATTGTCCACTTTTAGTGGGCTTCTGCGAATTGTGGGCTCAGTTTCCTGCTCTTAGATGATGAGAGGCACCCGGTGTGGTCTTCTCTAGGTTCCTCTTCCTCAAGGTTTGATGTGCTGTGCGTTCAGAGATGCTCTTCTGTATAGCTTAGTTGTATCAAGTGGTTATTTGAGTTACTATTGCCTGTATCACTTCAAACCAGTCTGGCCATTCTCCTCTGACCTCTGGGGTCAAAAGGACATTTTCATCCACAGAACTGCTAACCTTACTTGATATTTTTTCTTTTTCAGACTATTCTCTGTTAACCCTAGAATGCTGTGTGTGAATATCCCTGTAGATCAATTAGTCAAACCATCATGTCAAAGTCACTTAAATCCCCCTTCTCTCCCATTAAAATGCTCGTTTTGAACTGCAGTAGATCGTCTTGACCATGTATGCGTGCCCAAACGCATTGACTTGCCACCATGTAATTGGTTGATTAGATATTTGCGTCAATGAGCAGTTGGACACTTGTGCATAATAAAGTAGCTGGTGAGCGTACTTGTTAGTTACTGAAACCTTTGCATTCGCCAGGGGCCTATACCAGGGGTTCCCAAACTTTACCATGACAAGGCCCCCCATATACTGGTGCATTCTAGTCAAGGCCCCCCCTTATATGGGTCGCGCCACAATATTTTTTCTGTGGAGCCCCTTTCACAGCCATAGTGGAGGACCTGTGAGGCAGTGTCCCACCAGGATATAAAATAATATCAATAGGAATGCGAATAGGAATATTGTTTAGCTTATTTTTGTTTTATTTTGTTGTATGTTATTCAGTTTATTCAATTGAGTTGTGCTATATTTTTCCTGCCATTCTCCCGCGGCCCCCCTAGCACCTCCTCACGGCCCCCCAGAGGTCCCCGGCCCCCACTTTGAAAACCAGCAAAATCTTACCTGGTAGTTGGTCTGGTGGAGGAAGAAGTCGGGGCACCCTGCTAAGGCCATGCCGTCTCGTCCCCTCTGCTGTCCTGTGTCAGCTCAGCCCGCGACGCCTCTCATTCACTCGCACAGACACCTAATGGGGAGACACACAGAGGGAAAAGACATTACATTATACTTTATATATCAAGAGAGTCATATTCAGTTTTATACAGGTGTATATGCACAGCTGGCACGGACACCTGACGAGGAGGAACACAGGGGAGAGACATGTATGCTAAATACAGGTGTGTGTGTGTGTGCGTGTGCATGTGTGCGTGCACGTAAAGTTCAGCCATCTCTGCTTCTCATTCATGCGCATCCTGACGGTGGAGACACAAAGAGGAAAACTATGCATTTACAGTAGGTTTATATTCGTATTCGTATTAAATTATAGAGGTGTACAGTATGTAAAGTATCAGTTCAACCCGCTGCTTCCCATTTGCTACCAGGCATCTGACAGGGAGACAGTGTGACCACGCGAGGGAACCGCCAAATCTGAGCTGCAACTTGGAACCAGAACTTTGTTTTCAATGGGACACCGCATACAAAGCAAACGCATTCAAAAATGCATTGTTGAGCAGTTTGTATACGGTGTCCCACTGAAAACAATGGCACAAATGCACACTACGTCAACTAAACTTTATCTTCAGGGTTGACTGGTGTCTGTGGGGTCTTGTATACGTGAATAGCACACAGACCTGAGTTCATCACTTGAGACTGTCTCTCAAAATGCTGTCATGCTACAGAACATAACATGATGTATGAATCAATTTTCGTCACCACGTCTCTCCAGGGTGTAGTCATATTTTTCTGACTGTCTCATTACCGCACCTTGAGCAACAGCTAGCGTACTGGCTAGTGCATTGGGATTTTTGCTCAACATTTACCATTCAAACAGTAAAAACACTGAAATTCAAATCTAATTCACCATGATTGCTGCATTATTTTAAAAAAGCTGCCGTTTCACTATGGCAGTTTTATTAGGTCTACTGTGAATGGAGGGCTTTAACGTATACTGGAAGCAGGGGGAAATACTGCATTACAGTGATGTGAAGATAAAAACACTGAACTCTTTATTTAAATGGTATCGAAGTACATGTTGGTACCGGTACCGATACTCAATCAATTTGGTATTGTGACAACACACTTGAGACACCGCATCACAATAGATTTTCCCCCCTTTCCGTGTCATGGGAATTGCATGTGAGAGGGGCCTCACTCTCTCTCTCTCTACAGTAGAAATGAGTTGAGGTACATACTTAGGGACCAAATGTAGCCTCAGGTGACCTTTTCAGCAGAGTGTGATCTTTACTCTTTCTCTCTGTCCAACCAATCACAGTCTTGGCTGCTCTGGCAACCAATCCCGTCGGAGTGATGTCACGATTGGTCATTCTATGCTTAGTGTCTTAGGATGAATTATCCAATCAGGAGCATTTACAGTATCATGACAACAATGAAGGTCAATCACAATGATCAGCTTTGGCCATAAAGACAGACAAGGCTTGAGTGATCACATCATGTATTGTACATGTTTTTAAATTACACACTCTTCAGTTTAGCAAGAGTAAGCTCACGTAGACAGCAGATGATAAAGTAGAACTAGCTCAAGGACAACCGTACCCCATTCACACATCTCCATGACTCTTTAAGGTTATGATGGAGACCAAACATAAGCTAATTTATTCAACACAGCTGCTGAATCTCGCTTTCCAACTGTTACTTCTGACATAATTACGCAATGAACATGATTACCTTGGAGCGTCACAAGATCCCTCTCTTACAGATAGTGTGTCCCTACACCCAGTGCTTTAAGTGGCAACAAATAAGTGCTGGTACTCGTGAAAAAAGCTCTGTTGAAATGCAGTATTATATGTGGGTATTAGTTAAAAAGTCCTGGTACTCTAGAGGACAAAATTGAATCAGTACTCTGTATAGTGAGTACCCGCTTGGGATGTCAACAATTAATCGACTCCATCAAAGCATTGATCAATTTAAAAGAATGAAGTGCAATTAATGGCCAACTCAACTGTCTAGAGACCCAGGTGAAATGGGCATGACAAAGTGCACATGTGAAGGGGGGGGGGAAAAGAGTGAGAAAATTTTAATCACCTTGGATTTAAGAATATAAATAGAAATTCAAATTCAGCGATTCATCTCATTTTTAATTTTAAGATTTTTTTTTTTTTTTTGGGGGGGGGGGCATTGAGTTTAGGGGAAAAAAACACAGCTCATCAATTAATCGATTAAGTCGATAATTCAGTCGATCGATGAGGTCAATCAATAACAATTTATGAGTTAAACGTTACTTTGCATCCCGAGTACCTGACCACTTAAACCACTGACTAGACCTCCATAAACGGCTGGAGTGCCCTTGAGCAAGGCACCTCAATTGCTCCAAAGACTGCAATCGGTAACCTGTAGTAACTGTAACTGTACATAAGTTAAATGTTAAGAACTCAGTTCCATGAATTCCATGAACAGGCAGAGTCTGACTGTGAAGGCCTCTGCTTCTTGACATGACATTGGCCTGAAATGCTCACATTTATTTCCTCATTGATTCCAATAACACACAATGAGTTCATTTCCATGTGCACATACAAAGTGAGAGTCTGATTATGAAAGCTTGGACATATGAATTGAACAGAGAAAGAAAGAGAAAGTCTAAGAGGGTGAGAGTTATAGAGACAAAGAAAGTAAGAGAGAAAGAGCCATGCTACCCTCTCTTAAAATAGCATGCTATTCCTGTCCTCCACTTGTCGAAGCTTATCTCCAAGAGAGAGGAGGGGGAAAGTGAGAGGGGGGGAGATAGGGAGAAAAAGAAAGAAAAGTAGAAAGAATAAGACAATGAGCTTCGGAAACAGAAAAAAAATGAAGAGAGCGGTGAAAGGCGAGACAACGATAGAGAACAATGAAGTCTGGAGAGAATGTGGAACAGAGAGAGAGAGAGAGAGAGAGAGAGAGAGAGAGAGAGAGAATGAGAGAAAATGAAAGAAACGTGGAGAGACATTAAGGGAGAGAATGAATTAAAAAGATAGAGAGAGATAAGGACAGAGAGAAAGAAAGAGAGAGAGAGAGAAAGAGAGAGAGAGAGTGAGAGAGAGAGAGAGGCAGAGAGAGAGGGACAGATAGAAAGAGAAAAGAGAGCGAGAATGAAGTGTGCGAGCCCAAACATAACTTGTGTTTTGGTTTGAGTCCTGGAACATTTTGATCCCCTCAGCTTGGACGGGAAGTGTAAGCCTGCACTCGCTCGCCCAGCTTCTGATAGGTCACTCGCTCACACAGTGCACTTTGGCTGCTACACAGCCCAGGGAGCCTGTGTGTGTGTGTGTGTGTGTGTGTGTGTGTGTGTGTGTGTGTGTGTGTGTGTGTGTGTGTGTGTGTGTGTGTGTGTGTGTAACTGCACCAGGGTGTGTGATGGTGTGTGTTGCTGTTCTGTGTAACTGCATCACTGTGTGTGTGTGTGTGTGTGTGTGTGTGTGTGTGTGTGTGTGTGTGTGTGTGTGTGTGTGTGTGTGTGTCTTTTGTTTTACTGTGCAGCATTGCAACTTGCTAGATGGTGCCACCAGCTCTCTGTGTGGCAGTGTGTGAATGTGTGCACCACCCGTACGTTCGTTCGTCTGTGTGCATGAGCGTACACGTGGATGCGTTCTGCATGACACAAGCCTCCTTGCTCTGGCCTACTGAAGCAAAGCAAAAGACCTCCAAGTCAACGTGTCCAACGTCCAAATTAACGTCCAACGATGACAGACAGAACACTGCTGCTTTGCACCATTGGCCAAGATCAATGGGACCCCTAATGATGGCACAGTGAGAGTGTGCGTCCGCGTGTATGTGGACTGTACGGGTGTGTGTATGTATGTGTGTGTGTGTGTGTGTGTGTGTGTGTGTGTGTGTGTGTGTGTGTGTGTGTGTGTGTGTGTGTGTGTGTGTGTGTGTGTGTGTGTACTTCATTGTGCCCAGCAGTGCAAAAGGGATGAGATGAAATTGCATAAAAAAGCCACTGTACCGAACTCTTGTGCAGACAAAAACTGTGTCTGCCTGCCCTGTGCATTCGAGTCATGTGGATCTGTACGTGCAAGTGTGTGTGTGTGTGTGTACGTGCAAGTGTGTGTGTGTGTGCGTGTGTGTGTGTGTATGCGCACGTACTCACTTGTTAAAGACAGGCCTTACTCAAGAGGGGGATTCATGTTTCAACTTGGTTGGGTATGGCCATGGTAAAATGAACTGGGCCTCATTTGCACGCTGTGCTCTGCAGAGTCATCCTTGAGGGCAGAGAGAGGAGTCCTTTTCCAATCCTGGCCCCGCATTTAACTACAGTGATATACAAGTCATTGTTGTCAAGTCATTGTTTGCTGGACAACAAAACGACAAAGTCCAGCCCGAGGGGCCACTGTGGTTGAGACTGAGCTGACCAGGCTTGGCCCCAAAGGGTAGAACACCACATCACCCACCAAGTTTATTTATTTTTTTGCCCATAATCAGATGATAGGGTTACAGAATCGGATACAGTTACGCGATGACAGGGAATCTATATAGAGGGACTGTCACAACCAGGGAACGGACTAGAAGAAGACCCTCGGGGTATAATCGGACCTGGGATGGAATTGGAACCTGGGATAAAACAGGAAGTGAACCTTGTGCCACAGCATTGAGTTTGTCTGCTGCCTGTGTGCTGTCTCACTAATGCAAGATCAGTGACTAAAAGTGCCTACACTAAAAGTATTAAATATTAAGGGTGCGGAATAGTCAGAATTGTAGACTGGGGGTGAGTGGAACTTATATTTTGAAGCCTGCTTCAGTGAAATTGGCTGGGGGGCTGTGATCTTTTATTCTGAAGACTACTCTACTGAAATCAACTGGGGTGAAGTATTAAGTTTGAATTTTGGATTTGAAGCCTGCCTCAGTGCAGTTGATTGGGGGTAGGGCCTTTTATTTTGAGGACTTCTCCAGTTCAGCTGGCTGAGAGTTGGGGATTTCCTTTTAAAGCCCACTCCAGTGAAGTTAGCAGGGGTGAAGACTTTTATTCTGAATTTGAAGCCTGGTTGGGGCTTTTATTTTGAAGCCTGCTTCATTGGAGCCTGCTGGGTCATCGGTGGCAAGCTGCTGAGTGCACCCTCGGGGCGTGCAGGACTCTGGTGTCACCATGGCTGCCCATTGTGTAATTCTGGACTTAATCAAAGGCTGTGTGTGTGTGTGTGTGTGTGTGTGTGTGTGTGTGTGTGTGTGTGTGTGTGTGTGTGTGTGTGTGTGTGTGTGTGTGTGTATGTGTGTGTGTGTGTATGTGTGTGTGTGTCCACGGGGCCTTATCGAGGTGCGATCACTGATGCTGGCAAGCACTTGGAGCAGAACTGGACAAAAGCCAGTCAGACGACAACAGAGGCTGGAGAGAGGTGAATACCACCACACAAACACGTGCACGTACACACACACACTTTTGAGCACCAACATTTAGGCTACACAGTCGACTCGATTCCTGACCAAAAATGAGCAATTGTCTGTTCAAAACTTGACCCGCTGTAAATCAGAGAGCTGCTCAAATTAACATTTTGAATCTCTTCTTCCAAATGAGAAACAGATTGATTCAGTAGTTGTTTTAAAAATATATGGACATTACTTTCTTAATTAGACCTACTGTTTTATCTACTGGCCGCATTGAGTGAGGAGCTAGGCCGCAGGTGTCCATCCCTGGGCTACGATCTTACCAGGAGTGCTAAACCAACACCCTCACACGATCAGGCTGTGACCCTTGCTGCCATAAACTCTAATCCAACACAGCGCACTGACGCACGCACTCATTTTCATCCTCTCACCTAAGGGCTACGATCTTACCAGGGGTGCTAAACCAACACCCTCACACGATCAGGCTGCGACCCTTGCCGTCATGAGCTGTAAGCCAACACAGCACACTGATGCCCACACGCTGACACTGACCCTCATCCTGTCATCTACGGACTACGATCTAACCAGAAGTGCTGAACCAACACCCTCTCACCATCGGGCTGTGACCCTTGTTGTAAGCCAACCCAGCACACTGATGCCCATGCTCTCACCTACAAACACCATCTCCTCACTGACTGCGCTACGAACCCTGCTGCCATGAGCTCTAAACTAACACAGTGCACTGACACTCAATCTCAGCCTTTGAGTGAAAGTTGTGGGGAAAAAAAGTGAAAGTCCAACTGGGAAACTCCAGCTCCCATTGTCATTGTGACAGCGCTCCACAGCACACACATGCACACAACGAAAGTGCATTTATGCCTCAACCATGCAAGGGAAAGGGAGCAGTGCGGCGGGACGGTACCATGCTCAAGGTACCTCAAGGAGGATTTTTTACCTGGGAGTTGCTATCTTGCCAGGAGTGCTAAACGAACACCGGCCCACCACCAGACAGCGGCCCTTGCTACTGTGAGCTCTAAACCGACGCAGTCTCTCCACCTAGCTGTGAACCTGCGAAACCACCACCAGGAAACAAGCCTGCTCACCACAGCTCAGCACAGCACACTGACACTCACCCAAAGATGTTCAGTATGGTAGACCAGATAAGTCATAGGATGAGTCACAAATGCAACAAAGTGAAATCAAGTCAGGTCTCCTAAACGGGTGCGACTTTCCATTGAACTCCATTCATGATTCTACAAGTCTCCTAAATGGGCATGGCTGCCATAGGATTGCAGTTTAGAGCCTTAAGTCATATAACTTAGATTTCGGAAGAAACTGCTTATGAATCATCTCTACCTTATTAATCATCTCTGATGCACCCTCAACCTCTCCCCACCTGGTTATAAAGGTGCTAAACTAATGGCAAAAACGCAGAGAGACTAGAGGGACAACGGCGACGGAAGTACAGTAATTGTCTTTGTATGGAGGAGCTGGCAACAGAAGAGACAAAAGCAATTTGGCCGACAAGACCAATTGGAATGGCGGAATGCTTGCATTCTGCTTTTAATGGTCATACTCTGTCGCTTTTATTGCTCGTGTCGCTCTTGCTATGAAGACAGTCCAGCGACTCTTTGTAGCTTTTGTCTCTTCTGGTGTGTTTGCACAGTAAATTAACGCTGCGTGTATACCAAGCGTGACCTACGCGACCCAGGTAGCGGAGGTCATTGAAGAAGTTTCGCCATGAATTCGCTTTATTGGCTCTGGACGTGACATTGACATGTTTGATTTAGCTAATCACATGACTGCTCTGGTTTAACAGCCTGGGACATTCAAATATATGAGCATTCCAACAATTTGTTTTCGCCGAACCATGTCATAGCTCATTACCATAATATTAGCTTGAGTTTAATCGTGGAAATTCGCTCTGGTCGCTCAGTTCGCTTCTCTCCTGGCAAATTCACTCTGGTCGCCCAGTTCAGAAAAAGAAGTCAGGGGAACAGGAAAGCAAGTAACAAGTAAAAAGTAATAAGTAAAAAAGGAACAACCCATCCTAAAAATAAATATGAAACATGAAAAGATTTCAAATTAACATTACACCTGGCTCGAGGTCAGTATAGGAAAATTCTGATCCGATTCCATTCTCTGAATTAGGTTGATATCGGAACCCGATACCGGCACAGTATCGGAATCGGCCCCATCCCTAGCTACGACCCTGCTGCTGTAAGCACTAAACCAACACAGCACACACACACTCACCCTCTCACCACCACCGGGCTACGACCCTGCTGCCCTGACCACAGCTCAGCACAGTGCACTGACCCTACACCCTCTCACCACCTGCTTATGACCCTGCTGCCGTGAGCGCTAAACCAACACGGTCTCCTGAGGGCTATAAATGGGTGCTCTTGTCTTGTCCTGCCCGGTCGGTCGGTAGGTCCGGCTTGCGGGACAGAGTGGGTATTTATAGAGTCGCAGCCTGAAGACACGGCACAGCGGCACACAGCACCACTGACACAATGCAAGACACGCGGCATGGGGAGGCAGAGTGAACACAGGCAGTAGCACTGACATACTGCAAAAGACACGGTGTGCACACACACTGCTCACTGCTCAGTGACACGCGGCAAGAGACATGGAATAATGTGAGAAGAGTTCACAAAGACAGTACCACTCACACACAATGCAAGAAATACTGGTATTGTCACACATACTGCACCACTGACAAAATGCAAGGACATGACATGGCATGACAGAGTACAGAAAGCAGCACTGACCTGAGAAAATCCACACAGACATCACTGACATGCGTAGCATGAAGATTCATGAGCATGAACAATGATTCTAGTGCAGGAGACAAGGGGTGGGAGAGTGCAAACATCAGGGTGGTGCAACCACAGCTAATGCCACTTTTGTATGTATGCCTCTAACTGGATTATCTCAATCTACATAATTAATGCATGGGCATTAACTTAGTGACGTCTGCTACTAAAAAAACGTGACCCACACGTAGACCACACATCTGACACAGTGCAAGGGGCAACGTGGATCACTGCAAGCACTCACACAGCATGTAAGATGATCTGTGAATCAGTGCTGACAACAGTAGATCACAGCCAGTGATGGGCAAACCGGATTCTCAAGTTTTACAATCCAGTGCCACATGTTGCAAATGACCTGGTTTCTAGGGATGTAAATAAAATCTAAATGTATCAATGTATCGGAAGTATTGGCCGGCAATTTAATCGAATCGCATCGTATAGTGGGGCATTCTTAAGAATCGAAAAGAATCAAATCGCTGGCCCCTGTGCAATGCCCTAGCTCCATAACACAATAGTAGTGGAAAAGTAATTGGGAAAAAAACAAATCGAACCGAATCGCGTCGTATCGTGGGGAATTCACAAGAATCGAAAAAAAAATCGAATTCCTGATTTAAGAAATCGATACCGTATCGTATCGTCATGAAGGCTGTGATTTACACCCCTACTGGTTTCACATGTCCAATTCAAGCAGGTGATTGCCCTTATCACCTCGCCTATGCTTGGCCATATGGCTTTCTAACCTTTTCATGCAGAGGCCCAGTTACAACCTTATCGTCACCAAAATGGTAATGACTATTTCTTGTCTATGTCTGTTACTGAAGACACTCGGTTATGCCACAGCAATGTTGTTATGATAAGGGCTACAAGTTAAGTGGGGCAATCACCTGGTTGAATGACAGGTAAACACCAGGTCATTTGGGAATATTTGGCACCGAATTGTAATTCGACCAGGGGTCACTTTGAGGCAATGGCCTCAATGTGACTCTCCTAGACATATTAAGGACTCGCTGTGTTGATCGCAGCACACTACAAGAACTAGAGTGCATTACAGCAACACAAATGGAGGCAAAACATGAAGAGTTGATCACAGCAGAATACAGCCCCACTGGTTTTGTGCCTTAAAGGCCACCTTCCGATAAAACAGTTTTACTCACTCCTTTTGAAGATCGGACGGTCACCCCAAGTTAACTTGGAGGCTCTCATAGCGGTGCGTCACCTCGCCTGGCTGTGTTTCCCAGTGTTTCCCAATTCACATAAATAATGCAGAGAAACGAGTGAATCGTTGCATCACGTCGAAAGAAGGCGTTGTCCACAAAGGTTTATGTCGACCCATTTTTCTAAAAACATGTAGAGTAATTGGCCCGAAACCTAGCTTAGCTTAGCTATCAGCTGGTTGCTACTCTCAGGTACACACACAGCACAAAGCCTCATACATACAGCAAGCACACTCTGGTTGCTCCGTGCCTGCAGCTCGCCTAGGGGTCGCTGTTGAAAGAGCACAGCCATGAATGGAGCCTGCACGCCTCCGTTGGCGCCCCTATAGTGCAGTACCACCCGGGGAAGTGGCTACTCTGTTTCCCCATTACATTCTCTCCAAGAACAGGAGGACTGAGCCAATCAGAGACGCATTTCCACGAGAGCAGGAGGAGTGAGACAATCAGAGATGCATTTCCACGAGAAACACGAAACACCTTCTCGTTTCTCCACAAGCTACCTTGCTAGCTTGCAAAAACGGCTTGAAACGAAGCAACCAGAACGTTTTTTAAAACAGGACCAACGCATAACGCATTCAATAACAATGGGGAACACAGCAATGTTACTGAAATGACGTTGAGAGGCCATCTTTAAGCTAATCAAGGGCACTTCAGCCATGAATGAGGATGTATTACACCACCCAAAATTACGCAGTGCGGGTTCCAACTCCAACTCCCAAACCATTTAAAGGTTAGTGAAGGGCATGGCGATTCTTTCGCGCCAGTTCGTTCTCTTCCTTCAGTTCTGCTGAGGAATTCGTTCGTTCACAGTTCGTTCAGTCGTTCATTTTGATTACGTCACGCCACAATGCAGGAGAGCAAGGGGTGAATGACGAGCGAACTAGTTCAGTGAACGAGAGGAGGAGGGGGGCATTCATACTTTGCCTGTGTGCTTCTCATGTCCAAACATATCAACTTAACTAATTTTGCCTAGTTATATTATTTATTTAACAGCAGCACACATTTAAAAAAGCCCAATTACAAGCTGTTTTTAACCAAAAAGTATGCCTTCGTCTCTGCCACGTTAAGTTGTTTATTCGTGGTCATGGAGACTGTTGCTATGCGCCCAGGCTGGTCTCTCGTTCGCGGGCTCAATACAGTTCGTTGTTCGTTCTCGCTGTGCTGTGTAGATCTAAGGTGCTCCTCGTGTCTAAACATATCACCTGAAACCTATTTTGCAGATTCATTTTATGTATTGAACAGTATCACCTATTAAAAAAATAATAAAATATAATTTACAAGTGGCATTTCCAACTAGAAGTATGCCTTTGTCTCTGCCACGTTAAGTTGTGTATTCGTGGTCATGGAAACCATTGGCTGCAGTTCACTGGCTCCTCGTTCAGGAACGAGAGCTCAGCTCGTTCAGAGCTGTGAACTGTGGACTATGTGAACTGCTGAGCTCTTCTAAATTATGAACTAAATACCCGGTATGTGTAAAAACTCTGGTAATATTAAGATATCACATTAAGAGATAAAGTGGTGCCCCTTTGCGCAGATTAAAATGCTCATTGGACGACCACTTCTGCTACTGTCTGACTGACTAGTGACAGACCGGTGATTCACCAACGAACGAAGTGAACGAGAGGCGGGGAACTAGTTCGCTTCGTTCACTTCAACGACTCGTTCAAAACGAACGGTTCGTTCGTGAACGACACATTACTATTAAAGGTATAGACTACGAGAGAAATGCACACTTTGCACGTAAACACATCCTCCACAATGATGCAAGTGTCTCCTCCAATGACATGTGCATGTATCATTTTAACATACGTCAAAATTGAGAGGGTGCGATTTGCTTCACATCAATGCATAATGGTGCTGTAGCCTTGTGGGCACGTATGCGTTAAGGCAAGAATAAACCAGACGCGACTTGAGCGACTCCAGCAACGAACGTAATCGACTTTGTATTGAGACGCTAGCGACAGAAGAGACGAAAGCGTGTCGTTATGGCTTGGCTGACCGCAGGGAAACTTTATTGCTTTCTCCACTGAGGCGGGGCGTCAACTAAACGTGAGGCCATAAGTACTGGCTGAGGACGGGAGTCCGCATATTGGAAGGAAACCGTTGACTAAGTAAGCCCCCTTAGACCACGGCTGCCCTCCCCTCACACATGGTTGACACAGCACAAACCGTACAGTGGATCAAAGCAGACGCAGCCAGGGATTAGAGCAGAGTAGATTACCGTAGATAAACTAACACAGCGGGAGATCTCACCTGCGGCAGCTCGAAACATTACACTAGGTCAGAGTAGATCACAGTACACAGACACAGCACAAACATACATTACACTGGGATGGTCATGGGATTGAAGTAGATTATACAAGGACGTGGACATGAAGTACCTGGGAACCATGTCGCCTCCTGGCATCTCCAATTTATATGGTTCAACTGTGCCGAAACAAAGAGGTAGCCTGGACTCTTGTAGATTTGTGTATTTCCGCACAACTCCGCCAGGGGTGGCTCTACAAGCTCCACACACAGGTCTGTCCAACAACACTATTTGGGAAGCTTCACGTCGTGGAATGGGACGGGATTGTTGTTTCCGATAGCAATGGCGGTTTTCATTGACGAATCATGAGTCAAATGAATTGCAGACCACACATTTTATTTTTTTTTAAAGAAAAGATGAACAGAGAACGGATTTAAAGGACTATTAGTGGCAAACACGGAGACGTGATCATAAAGGTCACACATTCTGAAAACGAATCCAACTGAACTGTGTGGAACTATACAGATGGCAAGAGCCATTTTAACACAGAAGTGCTGCAGAAATAGATGGTGTCACTACACTGACACAGCACAATATTATACTGGATTACAGCAGATTACACAAGCAGCACGGACGCAGAAAACCAACTGTGAACCATGTTGCTGTGTTATTGAAATCTCCTGCTGAAATCCTCCTGTGGTTCAACTGGGAAGACACAAAAGAGGTCCAGCAGAAATAGATGGTGTCACTACCTTGACACAGCACAATATTACACTGGATTACAGCAGATTACCATACACAAGCAGCACAGACCCAAAAAACTAGCTGTGAACTATGCACTATGTTGCCTGCTGAACTCTCCAATTCAGATGGTTCAGTCAGTAGTCAGTAACAGTAGCATATTGACATTATTTTTTGGAACTTGGGATGTCTGTAATGTCCACGTGGAGAATATCCACGTGAAAACAACAAACGCCCGCAAGACGCTGTTCAGTCTAGGGATGCAAATGATTTATCGATTAATCGACTTAAATCGATCAATGTGTTAATCGACTAAAAAACATGAATCGCAATTTATCGACAATTCAACTGACAAGAGACCCAGGTGAAATGGGCATGTGAAGAGTGTGTGTAAAGAGGGGTGTGAATAGTGGGAATATTTAAATCCCTTTGGATAAAAGAATTGACATAGAATTAATTGAAATGTGGTATTTTATATCAAAATTTTATTAAATTTGTTAGATTTTGTAGTTTTTTTCTGAGAAACATTGAGATCTCGGGGGGGAAACGCCGCTTATCAATTAATCGTAAGTCGATCGATAAGGCTATCAACTAATGATTAATGAATTAATCGATAATTTGCATCCCTAGTTCAGTCAGAAAAAAAAAGTGTCCACCTGTCGCCTGTCTCTGTCTACTTCAGACAGTGATTCTTCCACGAATTCCCAAACCAACGTTACTTCAAATAGCAGCAGGACTGCCCCAGATGTCTCCCAAGGTGTCCATCATTTACGTAAGACATGTCTCTGCAGTAAACTTGTGTCGCATATTTGCCCCGTTTACACTAATGTCATGTTATGGTCTGGGTCCTGTACATGCATTTATGCCTGTGGAGCCACATCTAAGAAGACTGGAGACAATGGATTGAAACTATGCAAAACACAGACCACTGATTTGTTGCTTAGTGTCTAAACGAGGTATACAAACTCACCAGTGTAACTGCCTCTTACACTTAAAACAATGGACATACAGACATGCATAATTCCACAGACGTTATGTATATGAAAGATCTGTATGGCTTTCCACAATCCTGGCATGTTTTTGGAAATTATATGACTGTAACCGCACAATGTGCACTACATAGGAGAACAAAATAAGTTGTAAACAAAACAGAAGCGCTGAACAAAGCACGTCTGACGTAAATAAGCCTCAGCTCCAGCTTTGCGACTTCCAAGAGGTCTTAAATGATATACTAGGTCATGACCAGAAGCAAAAGAAGAAAGGTGCTTGGTTGACCTCCTGTAGTAGCCTATGTGTGTGATGGGAAGGATGTAACCTGTTTAAAGGAACAGTCCACCTTTTCAAAAAAAATTAAATAAATAAAAACGATATATAGGCCGCACCTCTACACTCTAGGTGTCCATATTGTAACATGGGAGATTTACACAACACAGCTCAGCGGTTGTTTTACATATGGATATTTCTCAAAGCACATTGGTTTTGGCCTCTTGTTTACACTGAATGCGCATTTCAGAAGCCCATCTGAAATATCTCAATTGGGGGAACAAAAATGAACCTTTTTTTTTCATCCACATACTGTGTTAACACATTAACAGGTGAAAAAAAAAACAATTTATTATCATTTTAAAATATCCGCATACGTGTAACCAGTACCTCATCTCTTACCTTTGAGCTTGTCACATATGGTGACCTATATTTCCTACACCGTGTTGTAAGATGCAGGGTTCAAACCATAGGGTAAAAGAAGCGGCTTCTAGCTGGAAAATACGGTAATGTTGCTGCTTTGGAAAACTCAGTTCAAGATGCCGCATGAACATAGAGGTTGGTTACAAATCCAAACCAATAGCGAAGCTTTGAAAATTGATGGTAGTGGTAAACATTCAATAAACACGGGTCTGGCCAACACACAAATCTTTGATGATGATGAACACCGTAACATGTTCAGTTGGAGCGGCAGCCTCTCTGAACATTGCCCTACTCATACAAACTGACTCACAAAGCTTGAAACAAAGCGGGCGCAGGGCTCTAAGTTAACATTTTTCATCACCAGCCAAAATGCCGATGTTAATTGATGTTAATCTTACTAGCCAAACACACACTCACTAATGGGTCAAAGTGGCTAGTAAGTTGCTTTTTTCTACCAGCCAAACTGAAATTTCAACAGTGTTTAGCTGGTTAGCTGGTTTTCATTTAGAGCCCTGAAAGCGGACGAAAGAAAAAGGGGCGGCCAGCGGGCCCGGAGCTGTCAGTCTGACACTACACAGCCACCGCCTGTTGAGTGAGATAAGGACAGAGACACTGAGCCAGAGCAGAGCCCTCCACCAAGCCCTCAACCACGTGCTATCCCAGCACTGGGTTGCTTTGAGCAAGGAATGGACAGGCCCCAAAAAGGGCCCTTTTTTTTAGCATGGACCTCTTTTCATATCATGTTCCTTGAATGACCTGTGCATATGAAGAAAGTGACAATAAAAGCGGATTTGACTTGATTTTAAATTGTGGGCCAGTCTCCAAAAAATAGAAAAAAAAACCAACAGAATCGTACCCTGAGGACTGGTGGCCCACCGGGAAATGCCTTGTATGCCAGATTGCCAGTCCAGCCCGGATTTGAGCTGAACCAAGCATTGCAGCGTAAGAGCCAATGGCTGAGCATTCTATGGACAAAGCACGGTTCATCAGTCTTGAAGTATTTCCAAATCGAAAAAGAGAAGATTTCCTGTTCGAAATGGCTAATCAGAAACGCCCACTCGTTATCCTGTCCCTCATTGATATCAAGTGGGTGTTTCTCTGATAAGAGTGGGCATTTCCGATTTTTTTTTTGAAAACTTGACAGTTGAAAATGCTTCAAATCTGTTAAACTGAATGTAGAAAGGGATATTGTGTCCATTCAAGTACAGTCTTTAGATGTAATGAAATATCCACAAGTTTACCATGGAGGCACTCCTGAGATGGGAGAGACATTTGGTGTGCACATGTTGAATTTGATGTCCATAATGTTCCACACAGAGGTTGATGTCACAATGCTGATACTGCTATTGTATGCATAGTGTATACTTTGTACATGCGTGCATGCATACGTGCGTGTGGATATGGATGCGTCAGCCTATGCGCACAAATGCATGCACACAACTATCTGGCTGTGCATGCATGAGTGGTACATGCATGAATTGTGTTTTTGTCTGTGTATGCAAGTGGTGTGGATGTATGCAGTTTTATGAGTGTGCATGTGATAGAGTGAGTGAGTATGCATGTGTGAACACCAAAGGAAGTGTCTTAGAAGTACAAATGAGACTATTTCAGATTAAAAAAGTAATACATCCCAAAACAATACATTTGGCTGCAGTGGTTGAGGGTTGGATCCAAAACACCTGGTCTGCCTTTTTTGGGATACAGTACGAATCTACTTGTCAAGAAGCAGTGAAGCGTTCCATTACCAGAACATTGTGTATTATGTTAAGCAAACCAAATCACTGCCCAACACAAGGGAAAGACAGGGAGCATCAAAGGCTGTGTGCCATAACCAATGGCTATCCACCCGTCGCCTGCCCTACCCTGCCCTGCCCTACTAACACGGCGCTGGAGGAGCAGTATCTCTGTGGTTCAATGTAAACTACACATCCACACGCACATAAACACACAACCCTGCACTAAGCAATATATCTGTGGCTCCCCTCTCTCCCTCACACACACACACATACAAATACACACACAACAATATCTCTATGGTTTAATTGAGACAACCCCCCCCCCCCCCACACACACACACACACACACACACACACAACCCTGTACAAGCACGATCTCTGTGGAATAATTGAAGCTATCCGACACACACACACACACACACGGCCCTGTGCAAGCAGCAACTCTATAGCTCAATTGAAACCCCCCATCCCATCCCATCCCATCCCACCCCTCCAACCAAACCCCAACTCCTATCCACCCCCCTCCCCCGTGATGCCGTCCCATGGGAACCCAGCCTCAGGGTGCACAACCAGCCACTCCTCTTTTAATCCAGTTATTACTGATCCCTCGCTTTTACCATTCGTTTACAACAAAAAAGAAAAGAATGGAAGAGAGACAGCCATAGGTCATCCTGCTGAGGAGGAGCACATCTTTAATCAATTTCTGGCCACGGCTGGGCAATGAAGGAATGAATAGGCAATGTGTGTGCGAACGTGTGTGTGTGTTTGTATGTGTGTGTATGTGTGTGTGTGTGTGTGTGTCCCTCGCTTCCTGCAGTCTTTCAATGAGTTAATTAGTGAGACAATGAAGAGAAAGGGAGAGAGAGAGAGAGAGAGAGAGAGAGAGAGAGAGAGAGAGAGAGAGAGAGAGAGAGAGAGAGAGAGAGAGAGAGAGAATGAATGATGGAGTATGAGAGAGAGACTGCGATTGGCAGAGAATCCGAGTGGTTAACGGACGTATAAACCGAATAAAGCTGATTTGGAAAAAAAAAACGATCAATCCTTTCTTCTGATGAGTGGTGGAGGTGAAGAGGCCAGTGCTTGGGTTTTGGCCTGCGTTTAGCAAAAGAACAACAGCAAAGCAAATTCTGAGTGGGAGCGCACTGGTAAAAGGTACATGGAGTGGGGTGGCTAGTTAGAGACACTGTGGCAGACTGGCACTAGGTCAAAAAAGAGAACGAGAGAGAGAGAGAGGGGTGTGTGTGTGTGTGTGTGTGTGTGTGTGTGTGTGTGTGTGTGTGTGTGTGTGTGTGTGTGTGTGTGTGTGTGTGTCAGGTTGGGTGGATGGGTTGTAAAAAGGGGGGGGGGGTGGAGAGTGGTACAATGTGCTGCTCCAAATCCCGACGAGAATCAGGTCAGAATCTCCTCTCTCCAGTGCATTCCAAACGGACTGGCCCCACACACACTGGCCACACACAATTCCGAGATGTGCGCACACACGCGCACACACGCGCGCACACACATACACACACTTTGATCACACACAATCTGCAATACACACACATTCAAGATTGTACTCTTGCACTTGCTTGCCCTCTCTCTGACACAGTAACCGACCATACACTCAACTCGTACACACACAAACCTCAACTTACACATTACGTGACCCTCCACACACACACACACACACACACACACACACACACACACACACACACACACACACACACACACACACACACACACACACACACACACACACACACACACACACACACACACACACACACACTGATGTACAGTGCATACACACCTCCCACCTCTATCCTGTTTGCCACTGACACACACACACACACACACACACACACACACACACACACACACACACACACACGTCTCCCAGTCACATGTTGCTCTAGTCTGGCCCACATGGGGCATTCTGACCAATGGGACGACGACGCTTCACTGTGTCTCTACACACCCCCGACACGGAGTATAGCACATGTTGGGAGAGACATGACTGGCAGACATACACAGGACGCCCCCCCCCCACCCCCGCCCACACACACACACACACACACACACACACACACTAGTAGTGTACTTGCACAGCAGCAACACAGACACACAATACACACATTCACACAGGTGTATGCAGTTCGTTACAGACATACATGTACAAAGGCACTACCCACATAGAGAGAGATAGAGAGAGAGAGAGAGAGAGAGAGAGAGAGAGAGAGAGAGAGAGAGAGAGAGAGAGAGAGAGAGAGAGAGAGAGAGAGAGAGAGAGAGAGAGAGAGAGAGAGAGAGAGAGAGAGAGGTGATTTTAACTGTGAGCATCTAGCCATCCCCGCTGACAACTGGGGCTTCACTGGAAACCCTGTTTTCATTCCCCAAAAGACACACACACGCACGCACACACACGCACACACACACACACACACAGCCCAACTTCTCTCCCTCCCTGTGAGACCAGACTTTATGTAACAGCACAGTGTGTGCACACACAATGCCCCCTTCTCTCTCTCCCCTCCTCTCTGGATCCCTTCCCTCTCTTTCTGCCTTGCTTCCTCTTTCTTTCTCCCTCTGTTCCTCTCCCAGCCTGTTAATTGGAGATCCCACCTGAGAAGACAAAAATATATACCTTCATGTTTTAGACGTTTCATGTTTCGTTTTATTTTCAGGTGAACACAAAGTGAGGCAGAGGTTGAAGAGGTAAGTGTGAATGTGGGTTGTTACAACCACCATTTAATAACTTTCAATCAATGTAATAATAACCTCGCCAACGTTATAAAAAAATGTGTAGTTCAGACGTAATAGCCTGGCCAATGTAATAATTTCCTGCCAACGTAATAACTGTTGCCTTATTACATTAGCATGAAATTATTACATTGACAGAAAGGTTGAAAAGTCTTATATTTTGTATTTGTATTGAATGGGCCACAACATTTCAGGGTTTCTTTGTTCCCAATGACATTCTCACCTGATGAGACAAAACTTCTAAACCTCCTGCCAACATTATAATTTCCTGTCAGCGCAATAAGGCAACAGTTATAAAGTTGGCAGGAATTGACTATGTTGCCCGGGCTATAACGTCTGAACTACACACTTTTTAAATTACGTTGGCAGTTATTACGTTGGTGGGTGTTACAGTGGGTGCAATATATACAGGCAGAGATAGATACAGAAGGGAGAGAAGGGATATAGAGCCCAAAGGATGACCTGAGAGAGAGAGAGAGAGAGAGAGAGAGAGAGAGAGAGAGAGAGAGAGAGAGAGACAGACAGACAGACAGACAGACAGACAGACATGAATGACCAAGAGAGACACAGACAGAGCGGCAGGCAGGCAGGCAGGACCACGTGTGGCTAGTGTTTTATTTTCCGCATGTCCATGGTCCGGCTTAAGTTGTTGTTTGCAGTGGGTCAGAGGTGAGGAGGGCTTGACCTCACCCCCGCACCGCTCTGAGCCGGCCGAGGCAAAGCCGCCGCAGCACTCACTCGGGACATTTGACATTTACTGACATTTAACACCTGACCACAACAGCGCGCTCAGGCTATTGTGTGCAGTGTGTAGCCCAGCCGGCCTGGGCAGGGGAGAGGGAGACACGGTGGGTGTGTGTGTGTGTGTGTGTCATCTGAGCAACAGACTCAAGAATTACCATGCCTACACTACACTACACACACACACTTTAATGAACAACGGAGAGAGAGAGAGAGAGAGAGAGAGAGAGAGAGAGAGAGAGAGAGAGAGAGAGAGAGAGAGAGAGAGAGCGAGCGAGTGCAGAAGGGCTGATTCACTATCCCCCGTCCCTCCTTCTCCTTTCCCCCATCCTCAACTCCTCTACCACCAATCCACCAATCCACCCACTCCTCCTTGAAAGGTGACACTGCAGTACACGGGCAAAGTGCTGATAAATGTCCTTAAGCTGATTGTGTGTCTGTGTGTGTGTCTGTGTGTACACTTGTGTGTCCGTGCATGTGTGAGTGCGTCTGTGTGTGTTTGACAGGCTGAGTATTCTCCTGACTGCCTAACTGACTGGACTGTGCTGTGCTGTGCTGTCTGGGAGCATCAACATGCCTGGAGTTTCAGGTCTTACCCAGTCTCAGCATAGGGCTGGGCAATATGACGATATATATCGTTATCATGATATAAAAGTGTATATCGTGACCTTTGTCCTATATCGTTTATATCGTGATAGTAATTTTATCAATTTTATACAATTCAATATCATTTAATTACATTTCATGTTGTCACAATACACACTATAAGTTAATGTAACTGTAAAGATAAGAATTTTAAAAAATAATTTTAAAGAAAGGTTGTTTTGCGACATGAAAAAAACAAAGAGCAAATAAAGAGATTAACTGAAAACGTATGTAATTGTGCTATATTGTGATATATATATCGTTATCGTGATATAAAGTAATCCATATTGTGATATTGTTTTTTTTTCCATATCGCCCAGCCCTATCTCAGCATGCGCACGCACAAGCATGTGCTGTACACACACAGGCACAATCACAATCGCACACACAGACACTCAGCTTCACGCACACAGACACTCAGATTCACATTCACACACACGCACGCACGCACGCACAAAGAAGAAAGGAGTCCCAGTGTTGGTCTCAGTGCTGGTGTTTGCACAACAGATAACGGAATTACGGGTGTGAAATGGTGAGCACATGTGATGAGAGAGGAGAGAGAAGTGTGCAAAATTTGTGCAAGAGAAGGAGTTGGATAGACAGACAGAGAGAAAATGAAAAGGCATAGAGAAGGGGGGAGGGGGAGAGAGAGCGAGAGAGAAGATGTTTGAGTCAAGTGAGAAAGATGAAGAGACAGACAGTAACTTTTACAAGAGCAGCCCACCTTCAATCCCTCTCCATCCCATTGTGTAAAAAGAAAGAACCCTCCCCTACACACACACATACACACACACCAAACGCAGTCCAACTTCAACCCCAACCTAACCACCCCCTTCCAAACACACACACTGCAATACCAACCTAATCACCCCCCCTCCCCACACACACACACACACACATACACACACACACACACTAAATACACACAGTACAGCACACTCCAATCCCAACCTAACCAAACCTAACCCTAACTGCCACCCCCCACCCCTTACTAAAACAACCCGAGCCGTGCTGCTGGGGTCTGGCCTGTAGAAAATAAGCTGACTCCAGTGTTTCCCCCAGAAAATTGGTTAGTCAAGGTGGTGAGGCTTCGAGTCTGTCCCTGGGGGGGCGGCGTGGCGGGGGGGGTTAGGGGGGGGGGGGGGGGGGGGGGGGAGTGGCGGCGCCACTCGCGATGTCACGCGGGGGGAGGTGTTGGCGGGGTTTGATGTCACGCACGGCACGAATACTGTTTCGGGGGTTTGGGGGGGGGGGTTTGAATAATAACAAAGCTGTGTAGAACTGGAAAATATGTATTTATTGACCTGCCATATCAAAACTATTTACAGAAGCTGAAAAGAAAAATGTAACAAAAAGTGCAGTGCAGGTTGTTTACATTAACGAAAAAGAGAAACCAAATGGAGTGCAAAATTGACTGGCTACCTATGACTACCTATGGCACATTTTGCAAGTCTTGTCCTTGCAGGCCATCCTTCTCGGTTTTTCAAAAAAGAGTTCCTGTGCCCTGTTGTAATTAAACTGCCCTACTGGTGGCCCATTTATGCTTGGGTTGCTGCTGACGTCATAGTGCTGCCCCCTGGGCTTGGAGCCATTGAAACCCATTCAAAACTTCATTTTTTCGATCTGACACAGAATATTTTTAATTATACCTCAAGACACACCATTGGACTTGTTTAAAAGCTGAGAACCTCAGCTTTCCATAACTGAAAGCGGTATTTTCCTAGCATCTACCAATCCGAAGGTAGCCCACTTTAAGTGCGGAATTATGGTGCATTCATGTGGTCTTCCGAAGTAGATATTATCTAGTTGCGAAGTGGTATTTACAAGTGCGTTGCGTTCATGTGCTTTTTTGATGTTGTTTACAAATTAAAGATGGCGAACCAGAGTGAGACTTTTTACTAAAACGATTATAGACTGTTGTTCATCAGCTACAGCAAGCAAATGAATTAGGAAGTCAAAGGTAAAAATTCTGTATATTTTCTGACTCTTTCATTTACCATGACTGTCTAAACATACTGAATGCCGGTTTTTGAGTATTTCAACTTAGCGGTTGCCATGGCGAGAGTAGAGCCAACTGTTGTGTGCGTCATCATCTCGTAAACTCGTTTCTTAAAAAATTCTACGAGTTGTCCAGTGGTAAATACCAGAAGCGGTGGCGTTCATGTGTGCTTCGAATGTCGGCGTTTGGTATTTACGATAATTACGAGACCACATGAACGCACTATTACTTTTCTAAAGATAGCGTTTTGTTTCCTTGGAAACGGACGCGGTTTATGTGTTACGCATACGCTATTTGACTCGGTTTTGCACTATTATGGATGAATTTCTAATCTTGACATGTTAATGGACAATCTATGCGAATTTCATAATGTGTTTTTATGTGATATGGGAGTAAATGTGTTTACATCCCGTCTGGGATTTGTTAAACTAGCTAGCCCGCTAGTTAGCTAGCAAGTGCTAGGTCTCTACACTACATCATGTCAAAAGTGGAAAGATTTGCCGACACTCAAGGCTGTGGATATAATGAACTGGTTCTGTGAATGTTCTCAGAATGTTTTGCTTTGGCAAATTGCTGATATTATAGCATTACATCCAAATCCTGGTGTTTCTTTGTTTATGCTTGGGCCATTGAGACAGATCGATTCTAATATCTATTACCAGAGAGAGTTTATTTCTGCTATTACTTACTTGCTAGCTAACTAGCGAACTAGCTAACGGGCGTACTGTTAACACATTTTACTCCCATGTTACATAAAAACGCATTTTGAAACTCGCACAGATTGTCCATTAGAATGTCAAGATTAGAAATTCATCCATAATAATGCAAACCCGAGTCAAATAGCGTATGCGTAACACATAAACCGCGTCCGTTTCCAAGGAAACAAAACGCTATCTTTAGAAAAGTAATTCTGCACTTAAAGTAGGCTACCTTCGGATTGGTAGATGCTAGGAAAATACCGTTTTCAGGTATGGAAAGCTGAGGTTCTCAGCTTTTAAACAAGACCCATGGTGTGTCTTAAGGTCTAATTAAAAATATTCTGTCGAACATCGAACAAATGTACTTTTGAATGGGTTTCAATGGCTCCAAGCCAGGGTTGTCCACCATTTCAAATTCGCGCGCTCCAGTGAAGGGGCATTCTGACGTAACTGCAACCCAAGAAAATTAAAATTGTTTCAAAATATGGCCTCGAGGATGGACACATGGCGTAGTAATAAATCCGACCACTAGGTGTCACAATTTAGTCCAACCGATGTTGTCCTAGTGCCTGCGCTTGAACATGCATTACAACTTTTTTTTTTTACAACTTTTTTTTTTTTGCCCTCGGACGCATTTTTTTTTTTTTTTTTAGGGAACGTAGCCAAGGCGGGGGTGGGGTTTAGTCAAGGCGGCCGCCTTGATAAGAAAGCGCTGGGGGAAAGCCTGGACTCATCACCTCACTGGCTGCCGCCATCTTCTTATACCTTCAGCCCACTCCACACACACACGCGCACACACGCACACACACACAGGGTTTCTTTCTATCCGTCTTTCTCCTGTTCCACCTCCGGAGCCAGTTTCACCACTAGTCAGACTAGGGAATTGCCTAGGGCCCCCAACAGGCCCCCAACAGCCCCCCAACAGCTCCCCAACACTCAGGTCCTCTATGGTAAAGTAAAAAAAAAATCATTTCCAAGAGCCCCTTATGTCTATATTCCGCCTAGGACCCCCAACTGAATAAAACAACCATGGCATGCGATTTAAGAGCTCTTTCCCAATATGCAATAGAAGCCATTTGAATGATATCAATGAATGACGTGTAGCCTTGTGTTCACAGGCATTACGACATATGAATAACGCTGCCACAAGTGATCATGTGCCTATTAGTGTTTGTTGGGTTACAAGTCATTTTGCAAATAGTCTTGGTTATTCAAATAAGGAAATGCACTGATGAACTCATGGCCTGGCAAAGGCCAGTGGTTCCCATCCAGGGGTACGTGGAAAAATGACAAATAAATGGAGTGTAATTACATTAGGATAGAGCAGGGGTGGGGAACCTATGTCTGGGGGGCCATTTACGGCCCTGGAGGTCGCTTTATCCGGCCCCCGATATAATTTAAGGTTATGCAGCTTGGAATGTCCGCACAATGCTCCCGTTTTTCTTTTTCTTTTTTATTTTCCCAATAGAACGTTTTCGAGCGGTGAGCTCTTCATCAGACTTGAAACAAGATAGACACGTCATACTTAAATGTTGGCAGGGTCAGGGTTTATTTTCATAGTATTTCACTTTTTGTCCTGCACCTGCATCTTGGATGTGCGCACCACTACCTTACTTGAATGTTATGTAGTTTCACATGAAATATGACATTTATTGTAAAGGAACCTTAGAAATTACATTTGCAATACAATTAAGTTACATTTCAGGAGACCTAGAGAAGGTGGAGACTGTTTTAAAGGTGGCTGCCATCAATATAAGCCTTAAGTGGAAAGGAAATCCTGGTTTGTGATTATAGCACGGTCCTTGGAGGACTTTTGCGGCCCTTGGAGGAATTTGAAGTGGCCCCTCGAATGAAAAAGGTTCTCCACCCCTGGGATAGAGGAACAGATATAGAACATGAGTGAGGAAAGTGCTTATCACATCACAAAATGGTTCAGGGGGTACACATGTCAAAAAGGTTGGGAAACACTGCTATAGGCTACCGTCCTGCTGTACTTGCACAGCCAGCGTTTTGCACCTCAGTGCATTTTGGTCATTGTGTACTGTAGCCAGTGAAGTTGAAAGTTGAGTGAAACTGTTGAATAGTTTCTGTCCTGCCCTGCTTATTGTCATACCAATGTCTTGTTATATCTGGGTAAACGTGTAGTATAATGTTTTAAATCTTTGTTTTATCATGTCAAACGCAATACAAGTTGCCTGGTGTTTACTTCAATTGCTGACAAAAAAATGTCCCCTTGGGAACAATAACGTTTCTAACTAGCAAACTAACTACTACTGATAGTCTGATACAGCTTACAGTGTTTCGCTGGGTGTGTAACTCCAGAAGACGAGTATGGTAAGGACCAAGCACAGGACACACCGTCTCCCCACTGTACCACATAGTGTAGCCTACAGCAAATTCCATGCCTCAGATACAGACACAGACTTAAGATTGACATTTGTCCCTACGAGCAGACCAAACACAAAATAATACATGTATTTCTGTATTCAACACTAGACCCCTCCGCAATGATGTTTAAGCACGTCAATTCCGTTTTTTATAGTGTGGTGTTAGCATAGAATTCGATTTGCTGTAGGTGTTGGAAAAAACAAGCAAAATGTTGAAAATCCTCTGGCATAGTGGGTTGTAAGATTTGAAAATGGCTGGCATCGAAAGAGTTAAATGCTGGCTTGTGTAATGCTACATGGATATTGTGTGTTGATTGCTGCAAAGACTAGTCCGTATGAAAGTCTGACTACCACAAAAACAATAATAAAGGATGTTTGATGTCTGGCCGCGTAAGTCAGCCTGGGGGGGCAAGAGTACAGTACATGCTGTAGCTGGACCACTCCTGGTTAACAGCGGGGAACAGATACAACAGGGCTGGGGCTGGGGCTGGGGTTGGGGCTGGGGTTGGGGCTGGGGCTGGGGTTGGGGTTGGGGCTGGGGCTGAGACAGCGTAACTGAGGAAGAAAACATCTGTCTTTAAAAAAAAAAAAAAGCTTACATTACCATATGCTTGTTTTTTATGCTGTGACTCTTATATGAAGCAAAACTAAATGGTAAACAAAAGTAAAAAGAAAAGCCTGTGTCAAGTGTAGTGTTCTCGTTCTACATTTCAAAAGCGACAACAAAAAAGAGTGTCATCAAGTGTCATGGAGTCATCAATAAGATGAGCGGGAGGGGGGAAAAAAAATAAACATTTTGGTCAGGAGACAGTATTTTGCTCGAGCAATATCATATTGTATGGGCAGTAGAGTGGTGAATCCTGAAAAAGAGAGAAGGGAGGGCACTGAGGTGATGGTTTCCTTTTTTGTCAGAGAGATTTGAAAACAGAGTTCTCAACTTAAGTAGTATTGACATTAAAAATTTAAGCAAACAATGATATTGATCTTGATATGGGACAACATTTTCTCCATAACAACCACCACATCATAGAGTCAACCTATGGTGAACAAACCAAAGGGGAGGCTTAATCTCCACCATCACAAGACAATCCCCAGAAAGAGGTGTACAGCATGCTGCAGTTTATGTTTAAGTGTAAAACAGTTAATGAAACCTACAAATATGATCTAAATGTTAAGGTAATGTAACCAATACACTTATTGTCACTGATGCTACGCAATTCATGGGAAGAAAGGAGTCACCGGAGCATCTTCAGATGTGGAAAATAACGCTACGCTACGCAATTCATATAAGTAGAGTTGGATAAATCATCATTGCACTAAGTATGATGACAATAAATCCTTTCTATTCAATTCTATTCTATTCTATTCTATTCTATTCTATGAAAAAGCCTGCCAACTATAAAGGCAACATGACACAATGAGCACACCTCAAGACTGACTGCTGCGGCACAGTTTTAGGTTCTCTCACGTCAGCTAAATACTGTGTAATGTCAGGCATAATGTCATGAATACTCTTCTCGACTGACACTGCACAGCAGCAAGCCTCAGGTGGCTGGGCCAGAGAGAGCCCAAAGAGACACTACAGTGACATTATATACTGTTGGCCTCAGCCCCAGCACAGGCACTATGACAAGCAAATATGACAGACCGAAAGGACATCATTGTATACGCGTGTGTGTGTGTGTGTGTGTAAGATTGAGTTTCTCTATGTGTGCATATGTGTGAGGCAGGGAGTGTTCTGAGGGACGGTGTGTGTGTGTGTGTGTGTGTGTGTGTGTGTGTGTTCTGAGGGACGGTGTGTGTGTGTGTGTGTGTGTGTGTGTGTGTGTGTGTGTGTTTCAGGGAGTGTAATGAGGGAGTGTGTGTGTGTGTGTGTGTGTGTGTGTGTGTGTGTGTGTGTGTTGCAGAGAGTGTTCTGAGGGAGTGTGTGTGTGTGTGTGTGTGTTGCAGAGAGTGTTCTGAGGGAGTGTGTGTGTGTGTGTGTGTGTGTGTGTCTGTGTGTGTGTGTCTGTGTGTGTGTGTCTGTGTGTGTGTGTCTGTGTGTGTGTGTCTGTGTGTGTGTGTCTGTGTGTGTGTGTCTGTGTGTGTGTGTCTGTGTGTGTGTGTGTGTGTGTGTGTGTGTGTCTGTGTGTGTGTGTGTGTTGCAGAGAGTGTTCTGAGGGAGTGTGTCTGTGTGTGTGTGTGTGTGTGTGTGTGTGTGTGTGTGTGTGTGTCAGAGAGTGTTCTGAGGGAGTGTGTCTGTGTGTGTGTGTGTGTGTGTGTGTGTGTGTGTGTGTGTGTGTGTGTGTGTGTGAGCGAGCAGGAAAGAGAGAAGGAATGAAAATACTCTGGCCAATTCACTAATCTGCGGCATAAACAGCTGAAAAAACCCTCTGGCTCATAATAATAGCAAACACTTGCAGGCATGTGCTCACACAAACACAAAACACAGTCAGTCAATTACGTAACATTTAATAGCTAGGCTAATACTTCCTAATGCTTCACACAGGGGGAACCTTCTGTAGCTCAATTAAGACCAGTAGCAGTTTGTTCCACTTATGCATGCCTGTACAACATATGATGCCGTCGGCAAGCCTAGCATTAGAGAGGAACTTTAGGTCATTTGTGTGTTCACTACACACAGTCACAGACAACAGTATATGCAGTATAGAAGAGAGCAGTCTGAAGTCAACACCACAATGACCATCTAACAGCACAGAAGTTTCCATCCCTTACAACCACTAACATAATACTGGTGGAAGGTAAATAACGGTATCAGCAGACTGTAATTGCAGAGCACAAGTGTAGTACAAGTCATGTCTGCACAAACACACATTGTCTAGAAGTCTGTGACACTTTTAGGACCCAATTAAATGATGTGCTGTGTATTTATCGGACTTGGCAAGGGCTGCAGTCCTGACACTACCAGACATATTGACTGAAGACTCAAAGGAAAGAGAGCAAGATATGTTTTTATTTGTCATCAAGTGGTCTAAAACAAATAATAAAAAGTGGTATGACAGTGTCAACAACTGCGCAGTCCTTGACTGAACGAATGGGGTGCAAAATGAGTGCATTTGACACCCTCCACAGAGATTGCCCACTTTACAAAAGTGCCATACCACACAAATTATGAGTAGTCAGCGGTGGCCTAAAAATAATGCAGCTGCAGAGCGCGTCCACCAAGCAAGCCAGAGCTGTTTGTAAACACCAGATCACAAGTCAGTCAGACACCAAAGTGATATGACTAAAACAACACATTGTGTACATCTTCTCCCCCCCAAAAAAGTTACATAATAGCTACTTCACCACGAGGCGCATCCCAACAACTCAGCTCTCAACAGGCACGCGCGCGCGCGTATACAGTAACATAACTGGCCAAGTTAGCCATGAACATTACTCACCCCATGACATACTAACTAATAACGTTGCACGCATCTGCGTGTGATCAGGTGGTCGCACCGCCCGGTGGTAGCTTAGCTAGCTAGCTAGCTATGACATTTGAGCCCATCCGACCCCTCACCCTTCATTTTCTCCGCCTCTCGGCCGTTTTAAACCGCCACTTGTCCGACTAAACAACATGACATCACCAAAAAGTTGTGTAAGAGTTCGCAATACTCGGCCACAGTGCAACAACAGTTATCCAAACAGCTTATCCCAACTACAATAACGTGGATTTGGGCAGGAAAAAACTCACCTCCAAAACAGCGCTCACCAAGGGACGCACACGCCGAGGATGTCGGTAGGGGGTCGTTTCTGCGCGTCCGCGGTGATTTGAAGCTAGCCTTGGTGAGATGGGATGGTTAATAATAACCTCAACAAATACAAAGTTGTTCGCTGAACTCTGTGTTGCCTCCCGCGGTCAGCATTCCCGAGGAAAGGCAGGCAGCGTCCACTGAACCCTCGCTCAGCTGACTCCTTCGAACACATGAGAGGACAACTCCTCCGTGCCCGCCCCGTTACGCACTAGACACCTCCCAGACTCCGTCCCCGACATTTTAACCCTTTACCGGCATTATGACTCGGAAAAGGAAAATCAAATGGATCGATTAGTTGACGTGTACTTTTTGCTCGAATCGTCAGTGCTGTCTTTACTTTCAGTTTTACTACAAAAAGTTGCCTCGCCATGCTTTCACAAAAGCCTTTGTTGGTTTGTTTCTCTCAAGCGCGCGCGCAGGACTTTCCATCTGAAGTTGGGCACTCACGTGCCCCCAAGTCTTGCTGTCCTCGTGTTGCTCCTGTGTTTTCCCAGTGGGCTAGCGAGGTAGCAAGGTAGCATGTTGTTGCATTTCACAGATAAAGTAGGCCTAAGTCATTGACTGTAGGAAAAAGCGTTAAGTTACCCATTTTAACTAGGTAGCTTGTGGACCATTCAGTAAATTCAGGAAAGAACCACTCACTCATTTTATTGCAACCAGCTATTGCAGTTAGTTTTTTTTCCACAGGGTTGGGACTGCGAGGTTCAAATTGCCTGTCCAACCAGGCCTAGAGCTAGAGCTGTAACTTTGAGTCAGAAAAATGTGGGTGAAGGGTGAATCAGAGCACTCCTGCACCTCCATTACCTTCATGGGTTAGGGCCCTTGCCCAAGGCATCATCCCTGACCCTGCCCTGGGCTGTAGATTACCCTATATTATGTATGTATTTATTTTCATGTATTTTTTTCTTACCTCACACACTTCCCTGCATCTCACCTCAAAATAGTGGCCACTATCAATTTCAGTTAATCTAACTGTTCAGGTAATTAGCTGAAAGAGGCCTACTAATGGATATCCTCCTTAATGTTAAATGATGCTCAACAAATGTACTTTATTTTGTGATTTGCGGATAATGTCCATTGACTTGGGCCGTGATCGTTTGTGACTTTTGAAAGATGGCCCCCTTTCAAAGTTTGGATAACACTGGTCTATTCACTATAGGCCTAAATTAGCCTGGGATAAGAGTGTCACTGTGAGCTATGCATAGACTATTAGGCCTACAAGGGAGGTTATGCCTTTTACTATGTGTGCTTACTTATATCACACGCTAATGCAAACAAGTTCTTTGACCATATTGTACTTTTCTGAGTATTTTCCAACACAAACCTATATATGAATATGAAAACCTATTGAATTTAAGCATTCCAAGTAATGCACATTTGTATGAAAGTATATGAGAGTGTGAATTTTGTTTTCCTCTTGGAGAATTGGCCAAAAAAATAGGCCTACATCTAACAAACTCTGAAAAGTATATGAACAATTTTGATGTCTTCAAGAGGGATGTGGCTGTCTTGCAATTGCCAAGATGTTGGTGACTTTGACACAGAAGTATCAATCAAATGCACCGTTACAAAACCATCAGGGTCACAAGAAATGTAACTGCCAAAGATTTGAGGAGAAATAAAGGTGAAACTACCAGAAAATTATTACCCTGCAGTGCTGTCATATTGTAGAACTGAAACCTACATTGAGTCTCCAGAAGAACAAGGTACTATTCAATACTCAGAGACATGGCAAAGGTAAAAAGGCTGACACCAGACAACCACTCAACAAGATAACTAGACTGCCTGTGCAGTCGCCTTCGACTGCTTAAGGTATATCCCCGAAACGCGACACTTCCAGTCCCCCATCGTTCCTACCACTCTCGTTCACCATTTCGTAAACGTATATGATACATACAGACGTGACATGACGTGCATAGGCTTAAAACCAAACGACTATTGTGAAAATGAAGCAAAAAATGGGGCAAATGGTAATACTGTTTTAATGGTTCAGTGGATATACCACATTAGGTACAATGTAATCACCAGTGTAGCAATATTTAATACAATGTAATTTTTTTTACTTACATCATGTGTTTGTGCGTAAGTGGTATTACATGGTATTGCATATTGTTACACTGGTATTACACTATATTACATGGTATTGCATACTGTTACACTCGTTATTACACTGTACCTGATATTGCATATTGTTACACTGGTATTACACTAGTATTACATGGTATTAAATATTGTTACATTGGTTATTACACTGTACCTAATATGGTAGATTCACTGAAATGGTGAACCATTAAAATAAGGTGTTACCGGGCAAATCAATCCACCCAGTCAGAAGTTATGGGCCAAATGAAAATTCCGCCATTTTGAAAGTGTTGTCTTCCAAACTCGAATCAGTTCATGAACCTACCCTAGAGCATTCACACACAAAATCTGGGACAAATCCATCCACCCGGTAAGTAGTTATGGGCCAAACAATAATTCGGCCATCTTGAATTCAGCCATCTTGAAAGTGTTGACCTCCAAACTCGATTCAGTTCATGAACCTACCCTAGAGCATTCACACACCAAATCTGGGACAAATCCATCCACCCGGTCAGAAGTTATGGACCAAACAAAAATTCGGCCATCTTGAATTCAGCCATCTTGAAAGTGTTGGCCTCCCAACTCGAAGCAGTTCATGAACCTACCCTAGAGCATTCACACACCAAATCTGGGACAAATCCATCCACCCGGTCAGAAGTTATGGACCAAACAAAAATTCGGCCATCTTGAATTCAGCCATCTTGAAAGTGTTGACCTCCAAACTCGAATCAGTTCATGAACCTGCCCTAGAGCATTCACCCAAAAAATCTGGGACAAATCCAAACATCTGTTCAAAAGTTATCGCGTTAACACGAAAGACCTTACGCGGCGGCGGCGGACGCGGCGGCGGCGCACGCAAAACCATTACATCCCCGACGCTCCGCATTTCGGGGATATAATTAAGTGAAGACTTGGTCAAGAAATACCTGACGACCGTTTTCAGATGTATTATGAACAGTTGAAAGTGACTCTTGAGAGACAGGGTGGATGAGCATGGCTGTAATGTATACAGTGCTTCACTCAGAAGCTAACAATATGGAGGTAGGATACTGGTATGGTGTGGTATCATGATGAGCTATGCACCATTTTACATTGGAAATGGGCTAAAACCCATACCAAACCTAATGCAAGATTCTAGAAGAAATATTTCCCATGGAGAGGAAAAAGTTTGCATCTTTCTAGAAGACAACGGATCTTTATGAAGGATGCTGTTTGCATCTGAGTGGAACTCCATAAACAATATCGATCCAGCCGGGCTCACAAACCATTGGGAGAAAATCTTGACCTAGTCTTGACTTAGGTTTCTTGTTGAGTTGTTGTCGGGTCACAGTCTTTCTTACCTTGGCAATGTCTTTGAGTGCTGTACACCGTGTTTTTCTGAACACTCGATGTGGGTTTCAGTTCAGGAATGTTACAGCACTGCAGGGTAAAACGTATTTATATCCCCGAAACGCGGAGCGTCGGGGATGTAATGGTTTTGCGTGCACCGCCGCCGCGTCCGCCGCCGCCGCCGCGTCCGCCGCCGCCGCCGCCGCCGCGTAAGGTCTTTCGTGTTAACGCGATAACTTTTGAACGGATGTTTGGATTTGTCCCAGATTTGGTGTGTGAATGCTCTAGGGCAGGTTCATGAACTGATTCGAGTTTGGAGGTCAACAATTTCAAGATGGCCGAATTCAAGATGGCCGAATTTTTGTTTGGTCCATAACTTCTGACCGGGTGGATGGATTTGTCCCAGATTTGGTGTGTGAATGTTCTAGGGTAGGTTCATGAACTGATTCGAGTTTGGAGGTCAACAATTTCAAGATGGCCGAATTCAAGATGGCCGAATTTTTGTTTGGTCCATAACTTCTGACCGGGTGGATGGATTTGTCCCAGATTTGGTGTGTGAATGTTCTAGGGTAGGTTCATGAACTGATTCGAGTTTGGAGGTCAACAATTTCAAGATGGCCGAATTCAAGATGGCCGAATTTTTGTTTGGCCCATTACTTCTGACCGGGTGGATGGATTTGTCCCAGATTTGGTGTGTGAATACTGCAGGGTAGGTTCATGAACTGATTCGAGTTTGGAGGTCAACACTTTCAAAATGGTGGAATTTTTATTTGGCCCATAACTTCTGACTGGGTGGATTGATTTGCCCGGTAACTCCTTAATTTAATGGTTCACCATTTCAGTGAATCTGCCATATCAGGTAGGCCTACAGTGTAATAACCAGTGTAACAATATGTAATACCATGTAATGCTTGTGTAATACCAGTGTAAAAATAGGCAATACCAGGTACAGTGTAATAACCAGTGTAACAATATGTAATACCATGTAATACTAGTGTAATACCAGTGTACAAATATACAATACCATGTAATACCACTTACACACAAATAGCCTACATGATATAAGTACAAAATTGGTACATGGTGTCACACTGGTTTGACGTGGTATTAAATATTGTTACACTGGTTATTACACTGTACCTAATGTGGTATATCCACTGTAATAGTGAACCATTAAAACAGTGTTACCATTTGCCCCATTTTTAGATGCGTCCCAGCATCTCTATAAGAGGGTCTGTCTGTCCGTCCGTCCGTCCGTCCGTCCGTCTGAAACGCATTCGTCTGAAACGCATTCCTTCAATTGTTCCTTAGCCTACTGTGGCCACAAGGCGGCAGAGTTGCCATTTTGAACCGGAGCGAATGCGTGCAAGCCAATTGTTCCTTACTGTGGCCACAAGGCGGCAGAGTTGCCATTTTTGGACCGGAGCGAATGCATGCAAGCCAGAACATATTATCAAACAGGCAAGACGGCTGATGGCATTGTGAGACAACTGAGGGGGGCATTCAATTTTCGCCATTGTTTTGCGTTTGGACAATGGGAGGCAACTTTATTTTGGTTCGTCAGAAACTCGCGGAAATGAACGATTTAGAAGTCGGCAGGCAGTTTTTGACACAGATGTTTGTGCTCGGATAGAGAGGCGTTTGCATTGCATAACGCTCCACGGCATGGAACCGTAGTTAGTTGACAGGCGACCCGCAGCGCATACAGCTCTTCCTCTAAACGTTGACCTGTAACATTTGGTTATAGCTTTTCTCCTTTCAAAACATTTTCCTTTGTGCGTGGATAGAGGGTCGTTTGCATTGCATAACGCGACCAGCAGCGCAGCCCTTCCTCTAAACGTGGACCTGTAACATACATTTGGTTAGCTTTTTTTTTCTTTCATAACATTCACATTTTCCGAGGATAGAGAGGCGTTTGCATTGCATAACGCTCCACGGCATGGAACCATAGTTAGTTGACAGGCGAGCCGCAGCGCATACAGCTCTTCCTCTAAACGTTGACCTGTAACATTTGGTTTAGTTATAGCTTTTCTCCTTTCAAAACATTTACATTTTCCTTTGTGCGTGAATAGAGGGGCGTTTGCATTGCATAACGCGCCCCGCAGCGCAGCTCTTCCTCTAAACGTGGACCTGTAACATACATTTGGTAAGCTTTTTTTTTCTTTCATAACATTCACATTTTCCTCCGCTTTTCTCCAGTCCACAAACTCGGGTTCAGAGGTCTGTGTGTAGCCTACGAGCCTCCCTTTTAATATTCCCAGCGAGTTTACTTCTGCCTTTTCAGTAGTCAGTTTGCGCTGCGCACTGGAGCATGGTGCTCGAACTACAAGTAGACATCTGGGCCATTTGACATACGGTGTGTTAGCCTACTCGTAACCTACAGGGAGGTTCTTTCGTTGGCGGGCTCGTACCCCACAGGTGCTTTTCGCTGCGCTCAGAGAGAGCACAGGACATAACGCGTCTTTCGTAATTGCTTTGTAGTCGTTTGAATTTGGTAAACTCTGGCACGGGAGCTCACTGCTTTGTGCCTTGACGGTGAAGCTGGTTTTGAAAAATAAGCGCATAATTCACCTAAAGGGTGAACCCATAAGCACATCATTCACCCAAACGATTTTATTTATTTATTATTTGTCGATGTTTAGATTCTTTCCCACATGCACATGATGCTGAAATGGCGTGACACTAAAGGTTGATACTAATAAATGTTTGGTCAGTAATGTAGCCTACTTCATCTATGTGAAATTTGCAATCATATGGTTCTTTTCCAAATCCAAGAATGATAAGCTTATTATAGCCTAAACTGCAAAAAATAAAGCCATGTCTTGCCATTTTGCTGCCTGCCACATTATTTGGAGTGTCCATGATGACCAATAAACAAAAAGTACATCCTCAGGGGGGCGTTGACAGGTTAGGAGGAGGCCAGGGGGGTGTTTGGGGGGGAAAAATTGCATTGTTGGAACTGGCATAGAGGGACGCATCTGTTGTCCGCCTGTCGGCCTTGTTTTTGCTTCATTTTCACAATAATAATTTGGTTTAAGTCATTGATCTATGTATAGTCTATGTATCTGTATCTATAGCCTATATCTATATATATTTATTTTATATTTTGTATTTATCATAAACTTTCATGAAAAGGTGGACGGGAGTGGTAGGAATGATTGGGGACTGGAAGCGTCGTGTTTCGGGGATATACCTTAAGCAGTCGAAGGCGACTGCACAGGCAGTCTAGTTTCACCTTTAATTCTTCTCAGTCTTTGGCAGTTACTTTGTGAACACAATTTGTAACAGTGTGTTTGATAGTTCTGTGATCATCAACCAATATCTTCGCAATTTCAAGACAGCAACATCCCTCAGGAAGACTTCAAAATTGTTAATAGACTTTTCAGAGTTTTTTTGTTTTCTTTTGTGGCACATTTTTACAGAAGAAAACCAAAGTTGCACATCTGAGCATGTTATGCTCCTTCGATTACACCCTCTCTTGTTATACAAAAGTGCATGGCCTTGAAGGATTAATCCAATAGGTTTTCATGTTCATACAGGTTGGTGTTGGAAAATATGCATAAAATGGACAATATGGTTAAAAAAAACATGTTAATTTTAATAACTAGTAATTCTGGACAGTGTGCTTTTTATTGTCTCTATTCACATACAGTTTACACAAATCACAATGAGATCGAAATAACTCACTTCAGTTAAAGAGATATAGGCTATTGTACATTTAAGAGCTATTTAGTGAACAAACTGGGATATTTACACCACAAGAATGAAATAAAATAAAAACTACTAATGCAAAAGAGAACACATACACACACACACACACACACACACACACACACACACACACACACACACACACACACACACACACACACAGAAGTTTTATTTGTATGCAAGTATTGGCCATTAGTCATCCAGGTCATGGCACAGATTTAAGTTTAGAGGTAATGGTTACGTCACATGACGTAAGGTTTTTGTTTGTTGTTCTTCATCCTGCGGTTGACCTCGAGTTTCAGGCTAACCCACCCACTATACCACCCTCCACTCTTGTCCTTCCCGGGGGAAAGCCAACTTGTATTGCGAAAGTAGGCCCACATGACGCCATTTTATTACCATACATAACAAATAGAATTGTGTCATTCCGATGCATCAGATACTGCAAGCCGTTTGCACAACAGAGTATCGGCATGTCACAATGGCAGTCGGCTGTAAAGAGTTCAATTACAGCAACTATTTATTGCAATACAGCTTGTAAGAGCCAGTTAATGGGGAATTCATGTAGAGTAATAATTTAGATTAAAAATGTTTAAAAATGCTTAATTTAATTTTAAGAAATTCATGGTGATTATATTTTCTAGAATGCATATATAAGTTAGTATAAAAAGATAGATAAAAGCGTACTTTTATTGTGAAATGTCATTTTGGCTTCCACTACGTAATGCGTAATAATATTAATGCCCGTATGCACTTTATAGGTCAGATTGCAGCTGGATACGGTGGAAGCAACACAGTTTTTTGACCGATCTGTACCGAGCCTTTTAATTTCATATGTAACTGTAGGGTGACTTCAGGTAATTTGAGCCATCAGCTAAAATGAGCCATTTAAGGTTTTGGGGTTCTAGCCCCTCTGGAAATGAGACCCAATGACTACAAAGTATGGGAATCTGTTGCCACAACAGTTCATTACATGTAACAGGGGATTTTATTGAGATTTGATTGATATGGTGGGCGGGATACTTATTCCAATGAAGGCTGCACCAGAAAGTTGCATGGAATTTAGCATGGCACGCTAAAGTTAGCCAAATTATTATAAGTATTATAACTTACATATACCAGTAGATATACACATAAAAACAAAGTATGTTTTCTGTGTGGATGGTATGCACTATATCAATGTTTGTTAGTGTGGCATATTATTACCCTTTTTGGAAAAAAGTATGTTTATGGTGTTTCAACTGTTAGCTCAGTGGGTTAAGGTAATTTGAGCCACCACGTTCAGCTAATTTGAGCCACCATTATAATCAATGGGAGTTTGCTGCTGTTTGCTGCTGTTTAGCGGTAGCTAGCTCATGTTTGTGTACTTTTGGAGGAAAAATTAAGGAAGATGACAGGTGAAAAGAAATGAATGCAGATGAAAAGAGAGGAGACAGAAAAAGTGAAAAAATAGGATGAACACTGTCCAGAGACATGTGGCTGTACAGAATTGTGATTTAGTATGAAAAGGAATTATGAATTATTGACTTTTTCCCTTTTTTATTTAACCGGCTCAAATTACCAGATAAGGTGGCTCAAATTAGCTGAAGCGGCTCCTTCCAAAAAAGTTGCCACATCCAGGGTTTCAAGACTTATGGGGCCTAAATAATTATGTTTTATAATATAATTCCAACACAAAATGATGAAATATAGTAGTTATTAATTATATATACACATTAAAAGTGCATAGATGGTATTTTGTTATTTTCCCAAGCGATTTACCAAAAAGTGGCTCAAATTACCTGAAGTCACCCTACATTTTGAGTTATTTTACTAAACATCTTAAAAGAAAACTTGGTCTCAGTCGAGTGATTCAAATACTGGTTGTTAGACAAGCTGCAAAGGTGGGACAACGAAGTTTGGAGACACGATGTGCCACTACATTTAGTTAAAAAACTCGCTAGTGGAGCCTCGTTGCCTGGATTGCATGGACAACGCGGCTGAAGGGAAAAGAAGCTCGCGCCTCGCCGAGGGAAAAAGAAACTGAAACGGGTAACTCTTTGAATGATTCGCCTGGAAAAGGTAACAAAAAGCCTTCAGTATCTTTGATTATTGTGAAGAAAAGACGTCGTATGCACGAGTGAAGAAGCTCCGACGAAAAGTAAAGTTTTAAACCTGTCGGTAAAATTCCAATGGAAGCAGTTTAACTGTCCGAGACGACACGTGTGCTTATCAGTAAAGGATTCGGCCAATGTGGAGCTTTTGTGAATTCTGAACAGTTCGTTTGCACCCAGTTAATGAAGAAAGGCAACTTTGAAGTAAGTGCTTTAAACTTTGTGCCTGCTTACTGCATATTAACTCCGCGATAATTAAGATGGCTGACCACGATGCTGACACGCGTGGCGAGGATACATTGGAACAGGGAAGGGAGCGCAAGCTAACTGAGAAGGGAAAGGAGGAGAGATTACAGCGGTTCATAGGATTGAGAAGACGAACGTTAGCCACGCTAACCAGCCAAATTAAAGAGATAGAGACATTAAAGTGTGATGCTCAAAATGTGGAAATTGTTCATCTTAAAATGGAGAGTGATTTTGCACAGTCTCTAAACGAGTTTAATAAGCTCAATTATGAAGTTTCCTGTCTGCTGTCTGAAGAGGAAAAAATTCAGGACCAAAATTATTGGTATGAACCGAAAATGGATCAGATAACAGGCTTCATGAAAGAAACTAAAAGATGGCTGGCAGAAGTGCATGATTCCACAGAGGAGGAAAAATTGCTCTTAGATGTTCCTACTGAACAACTGATAAGTGTAGAAGATACTATTTTACCCAGTGACAGTATTTCACAAATAGGGGCCAGGAATGTTGCAAAAGCACACTCCCAAGTAAGTAACACCTCCAACACCTCACGTGTGTCATCCACACGTGCCCGTCAGGAAGCAGAGCATGCCGCTCTACAGAAACGCGCAGAAGCGCTGAAGAAAAAACAGGAGCTTGAATTCCAAGAAATTAGAATTAAAGCAGAAAAAGAAGAATTAGAACTGGAGACAGCATTAGCTGAAAGTCAAGCAAAAATACAAGTGCTTAAAGAGTATGAAACACTGGAGGATGGCAGAGGGAGTCGCGTGTCAGTGCACAAATCAATAAGTGGGAGCATAAAGAAGGAAAGAGTTAGCATGTTGCTACCGCAACGCGCTACAACGAATGTTCCAACTCCAAGACCAGCGCAGCGCACTCGACTACCACAACAGCCACAGCCAGTCTCAAACCAAGGTCCTAGAACACAAACAGGGAATGACATTGTGTCAGTCATGCAGAAGCAGAACGCAATTACTGAATTGCTAGTAAAGCAACAGCAGCTTTCACAGCTACCCACAAAGGACATTTCCGTGTTCAAAGGTGATGCACTGCAGTTCAAGTCCTTCATGAGGGCATTTGAACATACCATAGAGCAGAAAACAGATAACGACCAGGATAAGTTATACTTCTTGGAACAGTTTACAGATGGTGAGCCCCAAGAGCTCGTTCGCAGTTGCGCTCACATGACACCAAGGAAGGGCTACAAAGAAGCTAAGCGCCTTCTGCATAAGCATTATGGAGATGAGCTTCGGATCGCCAGTGCCTACATGGAGAAAGCTCTCAAATGGCCACAAGTGAAGGCAGATGATGGAAAAGCGTTAAACGCTTACGCAATGTTCCTGATAGGATGTCGTAACTCAATGGAGGATATTGAATTCTTAGAGGAGATGGATAATCCTACCAATCTGCGCGCATTGATATCCAAGCTGCCCTACAAAATGAAAGAACGTTGGCGAACGGAAGCTTTCGACCTCAAAGAACGACGTGGTCGCAGGGCCAGATTTACTGATTTGGTGAACTTCATAGACCGCCAAGCTAAGATAGCAGTCGATCCTCTCTTTGGTGATATATCGGATAGCCGCTCACCCACAGCTACAAAGACGAACCAAAAAGGAAAGCAGCCCGTGAAGAAGGAGTTTCGTGGAAGCAGTTTTGCAACCAATGTTGTACCTGAAGGCAAAGAGCCTCCAGAAAAGACAGTCAAAGTCAAGCCTGCTAGCAGTGGAAAAGCGGTGAACGCCTTTGATAAACCCTGTCTGTTCTGTCAGCAGCCACACGCTCTTGCTGCCTGCGGTAAGATCAAAGGCCAGCCTCATCAAGAACGAGTGGAATTCCTGAAAACGAAGGGTCTATGTTTTGGATGCTTAATCCCTGGCCATCTCAGTAAATCCTGTAAGAGAAAACTAGAGTGCAAAGAATGTGGATTCAAGCACCCTGACATTCTGCACAAAGAGAAAGATGACAGTTCCGCCTCACCAAGAAAGAATGATGGCGCTACTGCTGAAGAGGTGCTAGCCGCTGAGGTTCCCATCACCAAGGAGTCTTGCGCCCTCACAGGGGCCGGAGAAGCTGAATGTGTGCTGTGGATAGTTCCGGTGAAAGTCAAGTCGAAGAATAGCGACCAGTATGTGGAAACGTACGCCTTTCTCGACCCGGGAAGCACGGCAACATTCTGCACGGAAGACCTTCAAAGGAAATTGAACGTGAAAGGGAAACCAACCAGAATACGTCTCAGCACCATGGGTCAAGATGCACCAGAAAACCAGAAGCTCATGGACAGTCAGGTTCTAACAGAGCTTAGAGTGTGTGAAGGACAGTATGTACGTCGAGTTGCCCAAGGTGTTTACTCACAGCAGCATACCTGTTCATGCCGGAAACATACCCAAGCAGTCGGATATCCAACAGTGGCCTTACCTGAGTGAAGTGCGCTTGCCAGAGCTAGAAGCGGATGTAGGCCTGCTTATTGGAGCGAACTGTGCAGGAGCAATGGAGCCCTGGCGCATCATTAACGGCCAAGATGGAGGTCCGTACGCCCTCAAGACAACCATCGGCTGGGTGTTGAGTGGACCTGTAAGGAGAAATGAAACCGAGAATGAACCATCTCATGCATTCATGAACAGAATCTCATTGTTGGAGATAGAGAACCTGTTGATCCAACAGTACAATGCTGACTTCCCGGAACGCAATTATGATGACAAGGAAGAGCTGTCTCAGGAGGACAAGCAATTCTTGCGGTCTGTGGAAAGGACAACAGTCTTTGAGAATGGGCATTACTGTGTCGGATTGCCACTCCGAAATGAGAAGATCCAGATGCCCAATAATCGTTGTGTGGCAGAGCAACGCATTGCATCGTTGGAAAAGAAGCTCAAGAAGAATCCTGAGTTCTTCGAAGACTACAAGAACTTCATGGAAGCAATCATTACCAAGGGCTACGCGGTACGGGTTCCAATGCACCAACTGACCCGTGAGGACAACAGGGTGTTCTACATACCGCACCATGGGGTTTACCACCCAAAGAAAAAGAAGCTTCGGGTGGTATTTGATTGCACATCCTCCTACCAAGAACGGTGTCTGAATAGTGAGTTGCTCCAAGGGCCCGACCTTACCAACACCTTGGTCGGTGTCCTCCTCAGATTCCGCGAGGAGCCTGTAGCAGTGATGGCAGACATTGAGTCAATGTTCTACCAAGTTAATGTGCCAGAACATGATGCAGACTTACTCCGCTTTCTTTGGTGGCCCAACGGCAGATTGGACGAGCCCATGGAGGAATTCCGAATGGCAGTGCACCTTTTTGGAGCCACTTCTTCTCCAAGTGTGGCCTCATACGCACTGAGAAGAACTGCCGAGGATCACAGAGACACTGCATCTTCAGACGCGGTTCAGACAGTCCTGCGCCATTTCTACGTGGATGACTGTGTAGCCACAGAAGTGTAGCCACAGAAGACGATGCAGTGAAACTGGTCAAGGATCTTCAAGCTTTGTGCAGCAGTGGCGGGTTCACTTTAACAAAGTGGATGAGCAACAGCAGAAAGGTGCTATCGTCAATCCCTGCAGAGCACAGAGCCACTGAGGTCAGAGACCTGGACCTACGACACGACGCGTGGAAAGAACACTCGGTGTGCAGTGGGACACAGAATCCGATACCTTCATGTACAAAATAGAGCTGCAAGACAAGCCAGTGACCAGAAGAGGACTCTTGTCAATCGTAAACTCCATCTACGATCCTCTCGGCTTTCTGGCTCCGGTTATCTTGCCTGCTAAGCTTTTGTTGAAAGATCTCTGCAAGGAACAGCTTGGCTGGGATGAAAACATTGATGGAAAGCATGCAGAAGAGTGGAGCAGATGGCTCGAAGATGTCTCTTACCTCTCCAACTTCCATGTGAGTAGATGTTTGAAACCCACCAACTTCGGATGCACTACCTCAGCGCAGTTGCATCATTTTTCGGATGCCTCAGAGTACGCCTACGGCACTGTGTCTTACTTACTGCTGGAGAATGAGCATGGAGAGAAACATTGTGCTTTCCTTATGGGAAAATCAAGAGTCTCCCCGCTGAAGAAAGTCACAATCCCTAGGCTTGAGTTGACCGCAGCGGTTGTCGCAGTGAAGGTCGACAAGATGTTGCACGAAGAACTGCAAATTCCACTGCAACAATCTGTTTTCTGGACAGACAGCACTACGGTGCTCAGATACATCGACAGTGACACGGCACGTTTCAAAACGTTTGTTGCTAATAGAGTTTCGATGATCCGAGAAGCAACTAAGCCTTCACAATGGATGTATGTCAAAACAAATGAAAATCCTGCAGATCAAGCCAGCAGAGGCCTGAAGGCGAAGAGCTTGGTCGAAGGAGGAATGTGGATAAGTGGACCAGACTTTCTGCTGAATGAAAAGGATTGGCCAGAACAGCCTGTGCGAAAGAAGGAAAGCCTAGAAGATGACCCGGAGGTCAAGACCACAGTCGCTGTTCACACGGTCACAGTTGAAGAAAGTATGGCACCAATGAACCAGCTACTTACCCATCATTCCGATTGGAACAAACTCAAACGATCAGTGGCTTGGATTGTAAAGGTAAAGGATGCTCTGAAGGAGCGTAAAGAAGAACGCAAGGAGGCGTTAAGAACAATCAGCCAAACTGAAAACGACCCTGAAAAACAAAGAAAAAAGTTAGAACAACACATGAAAAGGTTTAAACCTGAAAAGACATTACTTACCTTGGATGACCTGGACGCTGCTGAAGCAGAAATAATAAAGTTCAGTCAAAGACAGCACTTTGAGGAAGAAATCGAAGTCCTGAGGAATGGAAGTCAACTCAGTCATAAAGGTGTGCTGTATAAGCTTGACCCGATTCTTCAAGATGACACCTTGAGAGTAGGTGGAAGACTTCACAAGTCTGCTATGCCAGAAAGTGCCAAGCACCCAGTGATTCTTTCTAAGCACAGCAGAGTTGCCACTCTAATCTTGAGGGACATACATCAAAGAACAGGCCACTGCGGACGCAATTATGTGTTGGCTCAAATAAGGCAGAGATATTGGATTCCACAAGCCAATTCTGCAATCAGGAAGATCATCCGTAAATGCACGGTGTGCCGGCGGAGGACTGGCAAGGTTGGTGAGCAAAAGATGGCAAGCTTGCCGGAAGATCGCCTCCTCCCAGACCAACCTCCTTTCACGAACACCGGCGTTGATTTCTTCGGCCCGTTTGAGGTTAAACGGGGCCGGGGTACAGTCAAGAGATACGGGGTAATGTTCACGTGCCTCACTCTCCGAGCCGTGCACATTGAAGTTGCGGACAGCCTCGACACGGACTCCTGCATAAACGCCATTCGTCGTTTCATATGCAGGAGAGGCCAAGTTACCACCATGAGGTCCGACAATGGCACGAATTTCGTGGCGGCTGAACGAGAGTTAAAGGAAGCCATCCAACAGTTGGATAATGAAAGAATTCAGAGAGACCTGCAACCAAAGGGGATAAAGTGGATATTCAACAGCCCAGCTGCCTCCCATCAGGGTGGGGTTTGGGAAAGGCAAATTCGCACTGCACGAAGAATCCTCAATTCCCTACTGAAAGATCAGGCAGTGAACGACGACTGTCTCCATACAGTAATGTGTGAAGTTGAGAGCATAATGAATGGCAGGCCACTCACAAGTGTTTCAGATGATGTCAATGACATAGAGCCTTTAACTCCGAACCATTTGCTGCTTCTGAAGGCTCAACCAATCCTGCCTCCAGGCGTCTTCAGCAAAGATGACACCTACACCCGAAGAAGATGGAAGCAAGTCCAATATCTCGCAGACTTATTCTGGGCTCGTTGGACACGCGAGTATCTTCCACTTCTTCAGGAGCGACAGAAATGGCTGAAGCCTAGAAGAAACTTCATGGCAGGCGATGTGGTGCTGTTGGTGGACAGTTCCTCCCCTCGCAACTCCTGGGTCATGGGGAAAGTAGTGGAGACACTGCCAGACTCGGGTGGAGCTGTGAGAAGAGTGAAAGTGAAGACCAAGACCAGCACGCTGGAGCGTCCTGTGAACAAGCTATGCCTGCTTCAGGAAGCTACGCCTGAGGATTAATGAAGGACAAAAGTTGATATTGTGGACATTCTTTAATTTGAGTATTTTGGCTCTTAATGTTTTAAGTTGATAATTGCTTAGTTTTCCAGCCTAACCAATTGGGGCCGGGTAATGTAAGAGCCAGTTAATGGGGAATTCATGTAGAGTAATAATTTAGGTTAAAAATGTTTAAAAATGCTTGATTTAATTCTAAGAAATTCATGGTGATTATATTTTCTAGAATGCATATATAAGTTAGTATAAAAAGATAGATAAGAACATACTTTTATTGTGAAATGTAATTTTGGCTTCCACTACGTAATGCGTAATAATATTAATGCCCGTATGCACTTTATAGGTCAGATTGCAGCTGGATACGGTGGAAGCAACACAGTTTTTTGACCGATCTGTACCGAGCCTTTTAATTTCATATGTAACTGTACTTTTTGAGTTATTTTACTAAACATCTTAAAAGAAAACTTGGTCTCAGTCGAGTGATTCAAATACTGGTTGTTAGACAAGCTGCAAAGGTGGGACAACGAAGTTTGGAGACACGATGTGCCACTACACAGTTATTCGTTCATCATTCACTCAAACATTGCTAATCAGAAAACAAAAAAATGGACTGCCCAGGTAACATGGAAGACAGCAATTCCAAGAAACCCAACAAAAAGCAAGGGAAAGAGAGATAGGGTAAAGCAGTGTGTTTTAATGTAGGACAGATAAAAAGTATTTATTTCATTGAATGATTGCACACATCTTTCGTAGCCTTCGTATATAACCAGTCAAGGGACGGCCAATGCTGGTGTTTGGTTTTGGCTTGCCAGAGAGAGTGTCGATAGAGAATAGAGATAGCTGAAAGCCATCCAGTTGTGCAATTGCACAACACACAGAGCGATATCATCTGGCTGAAATGCAGGTGCTGCTGGCAAAACACAGGCATTTAGCTGAGGTGTGTGAAAACAGTGTCACATTCGAGCCCAAGTTTCTTTCAACTCTTACACCATGCTTAAAGTTGTGTCTAATTATTATAAAAGTAAACAGAGCGGGGCAGGACGGCGTGATGGCAATCTATTGCAAACATAGCACATGGTACAGGTAGGCCTGCAAGCTGAAACCTGACAGCACTTAGCTCCGCTAATCAGTTCTTCGCACTGACACGGGTTAAATTCGCCAGGCAAACAATGGGACAGTCATGTTTTCGAAGAAAAGATCCTGTGCTCCGTCTTGACAACTGTTTGGAGAGAGCAGATGTCCTTAAGGCCTACTTAAGTTTTGTTCTTCAAAAGTGATTTTGGGTAGTGTTTCTCAACGGGGGCTGGAGTTAGAGAGACTTGGTGTGGGGGTGCTGAGAAGGATACAGTTGACGGGTGCAGGGGTGCGCTCAATTGCAATTAAGGTGCATCAAGTCTATTTTATTTTGTAGTACTTAGGGGGGCGTTGGCAGGCTTGTAATGAGGCCAAGGGGACGTTTGTTCCAAAAAGGTTGAGAACCACTGCTTTAGGGGGAGAGGGAATCCGATATGATTGTACAAGTTGGCCCTGTTGACCCGGTAACTGAGGCCTTAAACTCCACAAAACGTACATTTGTAATCTATATGAGGTCTGTGGTCCGTTGCTGAGGAAAGAGGTGACGTAATGTTGCCAAGTCATAACAGTTATGAGGGGCATATGTAAGTACGTTGAGTTTGCTAATATCTCAAGTCATACAGTATCTTTTTTCTTCAGCCACATTTGGAAGAATAAGGTTTAACCGTGCAGAGACAGAGAGAGGTAAAGTTGTGTCTGTGGGTAGTCAAGAAACTTAAGGTGCTCATCAGTGTCCAGAGAGAGAGGGTCTGAGGCACTCTGAAGTAAAGTCCTTTATTTTTCTAAGTGGGACATCAAGCTTTACTAACTTTACTTATTTATTAATTATTTATCTCTTATGTAATGTTACTCTGTTACTCCACTTAAACAACGAATGACGAATTATCATTTATATTTCTTCTTCTTTTTTTAATGTGTAAGACAATGGGTGTGTTTTTTATGGATTAGGCTAGTCAACCATATAATGCCAAAATGCTGTTGACTAAAAATAGGCAGATTACTTCTTTAAATCTAGTTTTACAACAGGCATAATCCTGTTTTTTGGTGTTTAAAGAATTAATTAATCAGGTGGTCTTAGCTTCCAGGAATATGAACAAAAGGGATTTTTTTGGGGCCACAATGGTATTCTTCTATACTTTGCCATTCCAACTCAACCTGCCCACACACACACACACACACACACACACACACACACACACACACACACACACACACACACACACACACACACACACACACACACACACACACACACACACACACACACACTACATCTCCCACTTTTGAAGTCATGGGCTTGTGGAGAAACGTGTGGCAAGGTTTCCCCCAGCGAGTTGGTGAGATCAAAGATTTCTCGCCGTTCCTCTAATCCCATAAACATGATCTACTCTCCCTTTTTTCTCTTGCTAATAACTGAAAAATTCCTCTCATTCTTGCCGGTGACTTTGTCCAGGGAACTCAGCTCAAGGCCCCTTGAAGAAAAAAAAAGACATTGTTCTGGTGGTAGTACGTACTGTGCTGGTGGGGTGTCCTGGCTGTCAATATGGCCTATCCTTCAAGCTGAGCTGCGGGTTGTTCATGTATCGGGGGTTAGGTGTGAGGAATGAGGTTGCTTTAGTTCATGTGAAGTCTTTAGGTGGCACAGGCCGTAAGGCTTTCCCCTTTTCTTTTCCTCTCCTACTGTATCGATATAAAGGATGCTAAAATGACCCATATTCCATCTTTTCAAAAATTTGTGGGGGGGCTTGTTATGCCTTTATTGTGACAGGACAGTAACAGAGGGACAGGAATCGAGCAGGGAAAGAGAGACGGGGAAGGTTTGGCAAATGGCCTCGGGCCGGAATTGAACCTGGGTTGCCTGTGAACAGTAAGTAACAGTCAAGTGCCCAGCCGATTGAGCCACGGCTGGGCCACCCATGCACCATTTTAAAAAGATCTTTACAAGTATTTGTACAAGTAAGTACGTAAATAATAAAGAAATTGGTACACAATTAGCTCTAGGGTTTCGGTTAGATCTACTGTTTTTAGGGTCAGGGACGTTTCAGTAGTGGCATACATCAGGTAGGCACAATGACAGCCTATTGCATGCATTTTTTGTTTGTTTGATTGTTTTCAGTGGACCATCTAAGAATATTCCTATCAGCATATCAACCACAAATGACCAATTCATAAGTATTAGATGTCGTAACCGTTGCACCACCTGGCGTCTGAGCCCAAAAAAAGCCTTTGACCCAGCTGGCAGGCCATTTCCACAGAACAACGACTTCCCTCTGAGCCAAGGACTGCGTTGGGGTTGTTTGATTTGGAGCTGCATGCCTTGTGGCACACCTCCACCGCCACATACAGCACTGCCTGCCCTGCCCATCCAGCTCCAGAATAGCTTGCTGAGAAACTCGAGTACACTCGAGGAAACTCTTCTATTCTCTCACTTTTCATTTATGTTCATGCATAGTATACTGGTGGCTTTCTTACCAGTTCTTTCGATGTTTTGTGGTAATTTCCCACTAAAATATAGGAGGCATACTTCTTTACTACTACAACAACACGCAAAGTCTTTAGTAAGACATAAAGATTTGGTCAATTGCCATTCTAGTAACAACACCACGTATAACAGAGGCCTTGTCTTAGCCTATTACACTCTTCTTAACATTGTCTTAGCACTTTCCCTGTCCTACGTGCACCTGCTGTCCAGAAAAGGTCGTAATGTTGAACATTAAGTAAAGAATATCATGGCAAAGTTAAAGGAGCACTCCTGCCAATTTCAATATGCTGTTGCAATATGCACGCTACCCTTGACTTGTGATGCTGCATTTTTTGGCTCAGCCCTTTCTGAGATATGAGCTATTGTAATGGGGGCAGCTTTTGTTTACATTTAAAAAATGTAAGAGAGACGGGAAGAGAGAGGCCTACTCCAAATATTTTCCCAAAAGGTATCGCTGTTTGCTAGTTGTCTGCTGATGTTGCATAACCTTTTGGATGTATTCGGGAATAAATGTGTCTTTGAATTGTAAACAAACACCTGCCCCATTACAATGACCAGGATCTCAGAAAAGGCTGAAGAAAAAGAAAACAAAATCTCAGGTTCTGACAAGTCCATGGTAGTGTGAGCATTACAACTGCATGATGGCTGAAGTTACCCTTTCAGTTAAATATAACAGGTCAAGTTAAGTAAGACATGGCCCCTGTTAGAAATTAGCTGTTACCAGAATGGCAATGATCATAATGGTCATTGCTTTGTATAATATCCTGATACCAATGCAATGGAAGACGTTTTCTGTGTCTGGTCTGGTGGATTTCTGTTCAGACTTTGTGTTTGTTACATACAGCCTTTACTGTCACTTCACCTACTGCCAAACCTGAAGTTCTAAGGCTAAGCTTTCCAAGTAAGTTAGGCAGTCGTCTGGTCTGTGTAAAATGTTCCAGGTAGTTGCAGCTGGAGAGGTTTGTTTGCTCTTTCTTCCAGCTGTCCCTCTTTTGATTTGCTGTCTGCCACCGCCATCTCAACGTCTGGGGCATCTAGAAAAAAGAGGAAAAAAACGACTCCAACCTGGCCAGGGTTCATGTAAGTATTATTGTGGTTGCCCATCAGTCCGTAACAGTTCCTCTGTGTATGCCCCCAATGGTGGGACAAACAGGTTAGATGTCCTGGGCCCGGGGTGGGCAGAATTGGGTCCTCATTACATTGAATGTACTGAGAGAGTGGGCCCTTTCAGTATTTTTAATCCCCGGCCCCATGGAGGCTGTCATCGGCCCTGCCTTCATAGCCTGTTCAATCGATTGTCTGGACATTTTCTTTATCATGATTGTGGTTGTGATCATGTTGATCTGATCACGTAAGATTATTCAACAATGCACATTCATCATGCGTTCTGGTCTTATTGTTTGCCATGCATGTGCTCTCTCTCTCTTTCGCTCCTTCTCTCTCTCTCTCTCTCTACCCCTCCACACTCCATTTCTCTCTCTCTCTCTCTCTCTCTCTCTCTCTCTCTCTCTCTCTCTCTCTCTCTCTCTCTCTCTCTATCTCTCTCTCTCTCTCTCTCTCTCTTTCACACACACACACACACTTACACACATCACATCACACCACACTACACCATACCACAAACACACACAAACACACACACACACACACACACACACACACACACACACACACACACACACACACACACACACACACACACACACACACACACACACACACACACACACACACACACACACACACACACACACACACACACACACACACACACACACACACACACACACACACATACACAGTGATAAAAGCAGGGTGACTGTGACCCAGGGTGTGTGGGAAAGAAGCGTACACAAATTACTCTGCATTCTTTGCTTTCCTGTCCTCACTGATTGGCGATGCTTTAGCTATCCTGTTTTGGTATGTGATATACCGCATCCGTCCAGTGTCACTGTCCGCTTGTCAGTGGAGCTTTGATAGGCCACACAGTGAAAACCAGGTTGTTCATTCAACGCTTAGAGAGTCGATTTACAGTAACATCTTGTATTTGTTTCCAGAGTACATACGTACTATGTCCCAGAGTATATACAGTAGGTCAACACTGCATTTTTATCTCCCCTTAACTGCGCATACAGGCCTATACTCTAATTCTAAACTATCACATTATACTATCTCATATCATAGTATATGACAGTAGAAGAGATACTTTATTGATCCTGGAGGAAATAAAAGTGTCCAAGCATGTACGCTAATACCGAATGTACATGTAGTATATCCCTTTTCTATACCGATAATTATATAATAGTTTAGAAATAGAGTAGGTCTGTATACACAGTCAAGGGGAGATAGCCAGTTAGCTAAATGCAGTGTTATCATATAGTAGTGTTGTGGATCGGCACTGCCCTCACGATCCGATTCGATCACGGTAGCGATTCAATTCGATTCGATTCTATGCGATCTGATCCGATCCGATTCAATTACAAGTAGTCAGATACTGAGCAACATTTTATTGGCTGTTTTCTGTATCAGTCTGTATCAGTC
>NC_085876.1:6099363-6134363 GCF_034702125.1 Engraulis encrasicolus
GTTGTTATGATTATGAATAAGTTCAGTATTTTCAGCAAATAGTGAATAGGCCCGCGGGCCACCCAATCTGCTCTAAGAGGCTACGAAACAAGCCCCTCTACTGACAGAAAGTCAACCTGTGTCTTACCTTTTTCTAACAGAGAGAGCCTGGATGCTATTCTGTGGACATCTGCCAGTAAGGACTTGGTCAAAGGATCAGTTGTCACAGGCCCTACAAAAAGAAAATGGATGTTAAAAAAAATCACAAAAATGTGCAAATAGGTGCATGCATGACCGCAACCCTGCGTACCTGGTGGTCCCACTTCCCCATTCTCCCCTCTGGGACCAGGGGGGCCGACAGGACCCACTTTACCTGGAGGACCAGGGACTGGCTCACCTGCAAAAAAAGCCCAAAGAAAAATAATCAGTTGCCGTGTGGCGTTATACATGGTAAATGCATGTAAAATGTATTTGTAAACTACACTCAACATGAGTTAACATGTACACGTAAACACATGTAAATACCTGGTTCTCCTCTGTCTCCTTTCGAGCCTGTGACTCCGTCTCGTCCATCTTTGCCATCCCTGCCATCTCTGCCAGGATGCCCGTTGTGTCCCGGGCTGCCAGGGATTCCAGCTGAACACAAGCCACTGGGTGGGACGTCAGTGAGCGCTCCACTTCCCAGAGATAGCAGCAGGACAGTGAGGTACAGGGTGGACAGAGCCATGGCCGTCATCTCCCCAGACAAACAACAGAGACACTGGACAGCAGTGGAGTTGCTCAGGCATTTATGAACACACACAACATTACTCTTATTTTTGTTGGGAAAAGGAATGTTTATTTTCCTCTGTTAGGAAGTGAGTGTAATCTCTTGTTGGGAAACAGCACTGTGTTGCTTCATGGGCCTTTATGGGTCATACATCTCAGCAAGGACACAGTGATAGGCAGTTATAGTGAGATAATTCAGGGGGCCCAAAGCTTGACAAGGGCCAAGCCAAGGTCTGTGATATACAGTACAGTATAGAGGTCAGTGATACAGTATAGGTGTCTTTCAAGGGGCCATTAATTCCTGGCTATGCCTTGTGCGTCAGACAGCTTTGGGGATTTTCATTAGAATTCAATTGACTAGGCTGCTTGTTTCGGGATAGTGTTTTAGTCAGTGTTTATCCTACTGCACATAATGCCATCTTTTCTCTTATTTGGTGTCATCTCTTGAGGCTTGTGGTATGAAGGGCAAGATTGGTAATGAACAGACAAACTCACTGATGGGAAATGTACAATAGCACATGTATCTGTCTTGGTCACCTCACATCACCACCGTAGTGAAAAAGGTCAGGCAGCGTTTGTACCACCTCAGGAGGCTAAGGAAGTTCAGAATTCCATCAGACATGCAAAAGTCCTTCTATTCTGCCACAATTGAGTCAGTAATTACAGGAAGCATCACAACGTGGTATGGCAACTGCACAGCTCAGGATAAGATAGCCCTGCACAGAGTAGTGCATGCTGCAGAAAAAATCACTGGCGCCATCCTTCCAGGGCTGCAAGATATATATGCAAGAAGGGCAAAGACACGAGCACAAAGGATTATGAAAGACACATTCCATCCTAGTCACTCCATGTTCGAAAGGCTGCCCTCAGGGAAACGACTACGTTCCATAAGATAAGATTTCCTCAAGCCATCCGCTTTTTGAATTAAGACAATAACTATTTGTAATTATGTTTTATTTTTTTTTATTTTACCATTTTATTATTTTTATTTTTTACCATCCAACACAGCACAGAGCAGTTGCAATCCCCATTTCACTGCCAATTGTGCTTGCACAAGGAAGCACGTGACAAATAAAAATCTTGAATCTTGAATCTTGAATCTTGAATATCCTGTTTATTGATTATTGTAGTTACACAAAGAAGAAAGACAAAGTCAACAGTTTTTAGTTGAAATATGAGTGGGCCTACTAGAAGACAGCAAAATGATTCCTGGCAATCTTCTTCATTCACTCTTTTACAAAGATGAGCAACGTGAGGACGTTTAGGATGTACTGCCACCAACTGGTATGCCAGATGTAAAAAAATGCATGTAATTTAATGAACACCACATAGGGCTGCACACGGAAAGTGTAATCCGCCATTAACCATAAAGAATAACAGCGCATAGGCTGCATTTTTGGAATAGACTACAGTTGGGCACATGCATACAAAACATCATGTGATACAGCAACTACTAATGACTAAGATTTTTTATGTGTATGTGCTATTCATTTATCATGCTGTATCAAGATGAATGCAATATTTGTGCACACTTAGTACTGTATGCGGAACAGCACTATGTTCTTCAGTACCATACCAACCAACCATTATCTCTCGTCTCTTAATGTCTCTTGAGAACCATACAGTACGATCAGTAATGTGTTGTAGATTCATCAGTGAATTATTTCACACAATACAAGGTATTTGTTTGAACAATCTGCATCATACCACATCTTGCCGTTAACCACACTATTCATGGTACAGTCCTCATTTCCTTCATAGTTATTGGGTTCTCCTGGTTTCCATTTTGTGAAGGTCAGTGGGCTGTCATCTGTGTCCAGAAAGGTTCCTTCTGTTTTTCTGTCCGTCGCCCTGACCCATTCAAATCGCATCCCTGGTGTTAGCATCTCTGCAGCGGCTTTATTTTCCTCTTCACTTTTTGGGAGGACCATGTCTCCTCCACGATCTCTGCAGAACTTCAGACCAGCATCAAATGTGTCTTCTAGTCCATCTGTGGCATAATACTTGACTCCAACCTTTCTGAATGAGCGAAAACTTGAAGCTGTGAATGGTAAGATAATGTTTAGAAATGGCAAAATCTTACGAAACAGCCCCTTTCCTGGCACAAAGTCTATGTGTCTTACCTTTTTCTAACAGAGACAACCTAGATGTTGTTCTGTGGACATCTGCCAGTAAGGAGTGGGTTAAAGGATCATTCGTCACAGGCCCTACAAAAGGAAAATGGGTGTGAAAACAGCACTCCCTCAATTCACTCAGATATATAAATATTTTGTATTATATTTTATTATATATATATATATGAGATGTGCATGCAGGTAGTACAAATGACCACAACCCTGCGTACCTGGCAGTCCCACTTCCCCCTTCTCCCCTCTGGGACCAGGTGGGCCGACAGGACCCATGTTACCTGGAGGACCAGAGACTGGCCCACCTGCAAAATGGTGAAGTCACAAAAACCAAATCATGACAAAAAGAGATAAACAGTGTCATAATTCCGAGCTATAAATTAAGTTGGCCAATAAAGAGGAGTGTTTACAAGCGATTCATTTTCCAATACTGCATCTGCAATTCAGCAAAACTTTACCAATCAGGGGACCCCTTGGTAGGGGTCCCTAGGCTTTAGCTGTAGCCATACCTTGTTAATCTGGCCCTGCATGCACACACACACACACACACACACACACACACACACACACACACACACACACACACACACACACACACACACACAATCATTTGTTTGAAATCCTACCTGGTTCTCCTCTGTCCCCTTTTGGTCCTGTGGCTCCGTCTCATCCATCTTTGCCATCCCTGCCATCTCTGCCAGGATGCCCGTTGTGTCCCGGGGTGCCAGGCACTCCAGCTGAACACAAGCCTCTGGGTGGGACGTCATTGATTCAAGCTCCACTTCCCAGAGATAGCAGCAGGACAGTGAGGTACATAGTGGTAGTGGACAGAGCCATGGCCGTCATCTCCTATAAGACAATTGGGGAGAATTACCACATGAGCTCATATTTATAGTGACTACTACTGCCACCATGGAGGGAATGGGGACAATGGGGTGTTTATTCCACAAACAGGAGAAATGGGTTTCCAGAGAAAGCCGCTTCCCAGCCACATGGACCACCAGAGTTTCTCTAGCTAGCTGTCCGTCCGGTGCCTGTCTGGAATGCTTTTCTCTTATGGAACAAGGAACTGGACTCTGATTAGCATATTATTGTGAAACTCAGATGGTCACTGTTGCTGGGAATCAGCTTTCTCTGGAAACCTCTTCAATGGGCAGCCTGGCAGAGATGGCAAAGATGAACTATTGTTTCAATAGACAAAACCGAGTTTTTTGACTATTAATTGCTCCATTCAAACAATAGCCATAAGTGATACGTAGACATGGTTCTGTGTCATATTCATATCCTTTGAAAAATGGCTACAAAACTAAACATTCTACCGGGGTATAGCCTATATAAAAATAACAAAACAAAATGAATGTTGTGGAGTGGCCATCTCACTCTCCTGCATCAACATCATTTAGCCACTTAGGAGAATGAAGAGCCTTATACAAACCTTATCCAACTACAAGAACAACAAACGATTTCAAGCCGTCATTGATTTTAAGTTTGACAGGGCACAGCATTAAACTTTTGAACAGGGTCAATAGGAACAATACTGTATTAACAATAATGATTATTAACTCCTGTTGGAAAAGCCACGTGTGTAGGTAAGATGATTGTAATACAAAACAAAAGCATTTAACCAGCATTTTATTGGCTGTTTTCTGTATCAGTCTTACAGTTTTCAATGTTTTGAAGTGCTTTTATTTAATTTAACATTCATTTGCTCTGGAAATATCCATGGAAGTCATTGAAACCTGCCCCCGCATTGCGATGCATCGCCGAATCGATTATTGTTGACACCACTATTTCAATTTATTTTTATTTGTTTAGGGGGATAGCCCCTTGAGATAGGATATCTCGTTTTCGAGGGGGTCCCCAGGACAAACGGTACAGTACAGAAACAAGAACAGATACTAAAACAAAACAAAAAACAGAACAGGACAACACTTTCACACAGTACGTTCACACAAAGTCTCCCCCACTCCCACCCCAATGTCGCCACCCTTGAAAGAATAACAATTGGTCAAAACATGGCAGTATTAAGCCTACACACTTACAAAGTATATTCAGTATGTAGCATACAGTAGTACTCAGCACATCAGCATTAGACATATACAGACACCTAATCATAATAATTATTCAAAAACATTGACATGTGGAGTTCTCCTGTAAGTAGAACCCACTATGGGTCATACATCTCAGCAAGGACACAACCAAAGGCAGTTATAGTGAGATAATTCAGGGGCCTCAAAACTTGACAAGGTCTGTGATATACAGTATAGAGGTATGTGATATGAGCGCCTTTCAAGAGAGCTCACAATGGCTATGCCTTGTGCCTCAGAGAGTTTTGGGGAATTTAATGGAAATTCAGTTTGCAGACAGCTACTGTACTAGTTTGGTGTTCAGCGTGTCAGCGAACACAGATCTTGCCATTTTGTGGTGTCATCTCTGAGGCTCAATTAACAAAGGACGAGATTGGAAATGAACAGAACACACAAGTGACAAATGTACACATAACAATAAACGTTTATTGATTGTTCTCAGATATACAAAGAAAAAAGACAAAGTCATCTGTTCTAAGATTAAAAAAAGAGTACTAGAAGAATGCATTCACTTATTGCAAAGATGAGCAGGAACGTGAGGGAGTTTAGATTGCCACCAACTGGTGAATATTAGGTAGAGTGTAAAAGGCATGTCCTTTATTGCACAGCACATAGCCTGCATCTTTAGAATGGGCTACAGTTTAGTCTTCATGCATATAAAAAAAACATCTGATGCAACTAGTGGCAAATATAATTAAATTAATGGCTAAGATATAATATGAATAATGATATGATATGAATAATGGGAAATACAACTGTCATACCATTCAGAGCTTTTATTTTCTTTCAATGATTCCCACAGTATCTAATACAGTATTGTGTTCATCAGTTACATGCAATTTCCACGTTCCGTACCAACCAAACATTATCCCCTCCTGTATCTTGAGAACCATATCCGTAGGCCTAATGTGCTGTGAATGTATCAGGGAATTATTTCACATGCTACAAGACATTTGCTGTCACAACCGAGATCATTCCACATCTTATGCGAGCTGTAGATAACGACACAGTCCTCATTTCCATCAGCGTCATTGGGTTCTCCTGGCTTCCATTTTGTGAAGGTCAGTGGACTGTCGTCTGTGTCCAGAAAGATTCCTTCTGTTTTTCTGTCTGTCGCCCTAATCCATCCATATAGCACGCGTGGTGTTAGTATCTCTAGAACAGCTTGATTCTCTTCTTCACTTTTTGGAAGGACAATGTCCCCTCCAGCATCTCTGCAGAACTTCAAACCAGCATCGAATGTGTCTACAAAGCCATCTGTCACATAATACTTCTCTCCAACCTTTCGGACGACACGAAAACTTACGGCTGTGAACAGAAAAAAAAAATTTTTTTCAGAAAATGTAAAACCTTGGCCTGTTAACTTAAAGGTACACTGTGCAGGAAATGGTCAAAAAAGGTACTACAACTATCTGCTCATTGAAACTGTGTTGCCTATTGCTAAATTTGATCTGTAATTTTTGCAGCTAAAAATGGCTATTTCTGGAAATTCAAAATGCCGGACCATGGAGAAGACAAGAAAAATGCAATTTTTCCATTCATAATGAATGCTTAGAATTTGGTGGTGGTGGTAAGTATTCATGAAAAAGGTAACATTAGAGAGTAGAGTAGAGAGTAGAGAAACTTTATTGATCCCCAGGGGGAAATTCAGGTGTCAAGTAGCTACATAAAAACAAACACAGACACACAGACACACACACATATGAAGAGGTTCCATTATTGAATGGGTAGCATGAATTCTGGAAATAAACAACAAAAAATCTTCCACAGTGTCCCTTTAAGACACAGCGATATACATTTGCTGTTACTAGAATGGTAATGACCAAATCATAGTGCATTAATAAAGGCCCCTGTGTTATGTCATTGCAGTGTGGTTGATAACTTTTCAATGACTATTACAGCGTTCCACTGCTGGAATGGAGTTAATTATGGGGGTACGAAACCATTTTGACCCACAGTTACCAGTGTCTTACCTTTCTCTAAAACAGACAGCCTGGATGTGATTCTGTGGACATCTGCCAGTAAGGATTTCGTCAAGGGATCAGTCGCTACAGGCCCTATAAAAAAGGAAAATGGACATTAAAAATGTCAATGCCACAATTTCTGGACACATACAAAAATACCAGAGATGAACATGTGCAAATGACAGTACTTATAGCTGCTCCCAACTTTTTCTAACTGGTTGATGAAAGTGCAACGCTCCGACTGATGGTTCCAAACGTTTTATTACAAGATTTTCCGTCGTACAAACGCCCAAGACCACCGTGAACACTGCAATAGAATACACGGTGGCAAATACTTATCAGTAAAACCGTCATGTTCCTATTCATGAATTGTTCAACTGAAACTTATTACATAAAATATAAATGATTTCAAAAACAATATTCACACACATACAAACACAAGAATATTTCCCTAAATTGTCCATACCGTATGCCCCTCCAACCAGAAGGTTAGGAGTTGCTAGAAGTCCATTTCTTCATATTTCACAGTCCTTTATCTTCCTATTACCGCTTGCACACGCCGACTGAGTATGCAACAAAAATCCAGAACTTTCTATCGAAAGCATCACATGACCAAGTGATGACCTAATTGCTGACGTGTCCATCTGACGTTATTAATTGAACAATATTTCCCAGAGTATGTACATATTAATCAAAAATATACAAAATATGAAACATGGATATGAAAAGTAAAATATAATCATATTCACAAAATAAAATAAATTCACACAGAAAAGTGCTTATGTAACTGCGTTCGCTACACTGCCACCAAAATTACAAAAGGTTTACTTTCACCATATACAAAGAAATAAAACTTGTAATTTTCCAATGACTTGAAACTTAACCTTTACTCATAATTTCAATCAATACCTCTTATATTAGGCGACTGACTCTTTCATGTTCATGTGAATGCTGAGCTATTTTGAATAATATTCAACTAACACAACTATTTTCTGGACTGGACGCTCAAGAAATGAGGGTTGAGTTAAGCGCTCACCTTTTGGTCCTAACTTATTTTGGCCTACTTGTATTTTCACCTTTCGCACGAGACCATCATCATCTTCCTGTGCCTCAACTACTCTAGCTAGTGGCCATTCATTTCTGGGAGTGTTTTCATCCTTAACAATGACTACATCTCCAACCTGCACGTTTCGTCTGGTTACGTGCCACTGCTGCCGAAGGTTGATGTTGGTTAAGTATTCTCGGCGCCACCTGCACCAGAACTGTTCTGAGAGATACTGCACTTTGCGCCATCTTTTTCTTGCATACAGATCTTCTTGAACAAACTTTCCTGGAGGTGGAAGGGGTGTTGTAGGCTTTATAGTAAGCAAGTGATTGGGTGTCAAAGGTTCATCACTTTTGGGATCAGTGAGGGTGTTTGTTGTCAGTGGTCGACTATTGACTATGGACATGGCCTCGTAGAAGAACGTTCTTAGTGAGGAGTCATCCAGTCTTCCTTTAGCCTGAGCTAGGACAGAGCTCATCACGCTCCTGGTCGTCCGAATCTGACGCTCCCATATGCCTCCCATGTGACTAGCTTCGGGAACATTCATAAGAAAGTCACATTCCTTTCTTGCGAGGTATGTCGCGATCCTTTCCTTGTCAAGTTCCAACAAGCACTTTCCCAACTCATTCTTTGCTCCTACGAAATTCGTACCTTGGTCAGATCTGATTTGTCTGACTGTTCCTCTTATTGCTATGAAGCATCTTAACGCATTTAGAAATGCATCGGTTGTCAGGTCCTCGAGCATCTCGATATGAATGGCTCTAGAGCTTAGGCATGTTAACAGCAGCCCATATCTTTTGTACTCTTTCCTACCCTGCTTTGTGTAGAAAGGGCCAAAACAGTCGATGCCTGTATATGAGAAAGGAGGAGATGGCTCTATTCGATCAACAGGCAAGTCAGCCATGCGCTGTTCTTCAGTTCGTCCTCGCACCCTCCTACATGTCACGCAATTCCTGATGTGCTTGGCCACAACTTTACTGGCACCCATTATCCAGTAGCCGTTGGCTCTGAGATCGTTCAGTGTTTGCCCTCGGCCTTGGTGCTGTGTTCTTTTATGGCAATGGTCAAGTATCAGATGCGTTACAATGCCTTCTTTCGGGAGTATTACGGGATGTTTGAACTCTAGCGACGCTGATGACCTTCTTAACCTGCCACCAACTCTGAGCACTCCATCCTCAAGAAATGGGTCGAGCTCATACATTTTGTGAGTTCTCCTGAGTTTTTGTGATTGGCTGAGCAGTTTCAGCTCTTCTCCAAATGCTTCTTGTTGTGCCGCCTTGATCAGCACGAGAGCTGCTTTCTTTCGCTCCTCTACAGTAACAGGCCCAGATATGTCCCTATGAGCCAGCCTCTGAATGCGAGCAATGACGTTAAGGCATGTGACCCAGTCTGAAAACCTTGCCAACCTCTTCAGAAGGTCATCTTCTTGCACAACATCAGTTTTCAGGACTTTGACCTCTGGGTCACCTATGAGAAGCTCTGGGGTTGTTGGGTTAGTCACAATTTCCAGTTCCCACAGGAACTTGGGTCCTCTTAGCCAATCTGACGCCATTAGATCTGCCACCATGAGTCCTCTAGATGCATGATCTGCCGGGTTTTGACTAGTTTCAATGTAAAACCATTGATTGGGGTCAGTAGCGTCTCTGATTTTCTGGATCCGATTCGCAACAAAAACGTGAAAACGCCGGGCGTCATTCTTGATGTATCCCAGTACCACTTGTGAATCTGTCCAAAAGTACTCAGCATCGATTTTCAAGTCTAGCTCTTCTCTGAGGAGCTTGCTGACGGCTGCAGAGATTGTGGCAGCGGTGAGCTCTAGACGTGGGATACTGACAATCTTCATGGGTGCTACCCTAGCCTTGGCCATAACTAAAGTGCAATGCACTTGTTCTTCAGCCACGATCCTGATATACGAGCACTGTCCGTAGCCATCGTTACTGGCATCCGAAAAGTGATGCAGCTCAATCTTCTGGATCGTGCCAAGATTGTTGGGAACAAAGCACCTTGGTATTTGAGTGGTTTGAAGATTGCTCAGGTCATTGAGCCATGTCTCCCACTTTGGCCTTAGTTCTGGCGGGACAGGCTCATCCCAGCCTACACCTCGCTTGCACATTTCTTGCAAGATTCTTTTCCCAGTTAAGATGTAGGGGGCCAGAAATCCTAGCGGATCATATATGCTGGCGACTGTGGATAAGATGCCTCGTCGAGTGGCTGTTCTTTCTTGTTGTACTACGTTGAATGAGAAGACATCCATTTCGATGTTCCACTTCACTCCTAGCACTCTTTGAGCTGGTAGCTCAGTGTAGTTCAAGTCCACGTCCTTGACTTTTGGAGCACGCTCACTCTCTGGAATGCTCTCCAAGACCGCTCTGTTATTGCAAACAAACTTGTGCAATCGCAGCTGTCCCTTCTGACAGACTTCTCTTGCTTCATGAACAAGTTCCTTGGCCTTTTCAACAGTATCCAGACTGACAAGACCATCATCCACATAAAAGTTTCTTCGGATGAAGCTTGCTGCCATGGGGTACTCATGCTCATACTTGGTGGCGAGGTATTTCATGCCGTAATTCGCGCATCCTGGCGAAGATGCCGCTCCAAATATGTGCACCCTCATGCGGTATTCCTTGGGCTCACTCGTTGTGTTCCCATTCTCCCACCACAGGAACCTCATGAAATCCCGATCTTCTGGAGTGACATGGAAGCGGTGAAACATTTTCTCCACGTCGCAGTTGATCGCAATTGGATACTGTCGGAACCGACACAGCACTCCAGTCAAGGCGTTGGTTAAATCAGGTCCCGTGAGGAGGTGGTCATTCAACGAGGTGCCTTCGTATTTGGCAGAGCAGTCGAAGACAACTCTGATCTTCTCTGGCTTTCGCGGGTGGTACACCCCATGGTGTGGTATGTACCAGGTGTCCCCGTCTTTTGGTGTTGCATGGACTTCCTCTGCATCACCATCTTTGAAAACATTGACCATGAACTGAACATAGTCCTCCTTGTATTTGGGATTTTTGTCCATCTTCCCTTTCAGATGTTTCAGCCTCACTGTGGCTAGATGCTTGTTATTAGGCAGCTGGGGGCGCTCTCTAAAAGGAAGAGGCATCTCCAGATGGCCGTTGTCATTGTGATGAATTCCCTCTTTCAGAATTTGTAGGAACTGAATGTCTTCTTGGGAGATCATTCCATCTGTGGGGTTTGTATCCTGAAAATCTCTCTCAAGAGCCTTTATTGCACATGCAGGTGTAATAGGTGGAATTTCCTTTACAGAGATGCGATAGCAGATTCCAGCATTTGTTCCTCCACCAGTAGTAGGCATTTTAGCACCCACCACACTCCACCCGAGGTCTGTTTTCACTGCAAATGGCTCATGCTCGGCTCCGGATATGACTTCTTTCGGTTTTAGAGCTCTGACGCAATCGTAGCCTATTAGCAGTCCAGCAGGACAGTCTAGCAAGACTGGCATCTCGTCAGCTATGCTAAGCAAGTGTGTCCATCCTTTGGCTGTTTCCCGAGTTGGAATGCTGGTCTTCTCCAACGGAATATCTTCTCGAGTGTAAGCTGGTGGTAGTTCAATGCATTCTTTGGAACTGTATCCTCTGACCTTTAACCCACTGGCTCTGTGACAATTCACTATTGACCTGTCAGTCATTGTTGACAACTTGAGTTTAACTGGCTCAGTGTGCACTTCCAGTTTTTCGCACACATCTTCAGTGACAAATGTATTGCTGCTTTGTGTATCTAACAGAGCATACACTAAGATCTCTGGACTACTCTTGACAGTACTAGACAGCCACACCGGAACTATCATTGAAGTGCGGTCAGCATTGGTCATGTTCATACTACACGAAGCAGTAGATGTACTGTCTCTCTGTTGGCTTACTTCAGGCTTTATCTCTTGAGCCGGTTCATCATGAAGCGGAGTTGGATGGCTCTTTTTACAAACATTGCATGTAGCCTTTTTCCGACAATCTTTTGCAACATGGCCAACTCTCAAGCAGGCGAAGCACTATTGTTGGTTTTCACAAACGCTTTCTTCTCTTCAAGAGTCAGAGCAGCAAATTTTTCGCATTTGTAAATGAAGTGGTTCTCTTGACAGCATATGCATTTTATTTGCTTCTTTGTTTGAGCAGCAGATGAATTAACTGTCGAGCCTACTGATTCACCTGAATCCTTCGCTGGGTGACCTTTTCCGTGAGCAAACTTTGTTGTTGTCACTAGGGTTCTCGCTTTTATGCGTTTCACTTCTGTGCCTTGTTTCTCGTCTGTCTTCTTCAAAGCATGAAGCGAGGAAACCGGGTTGCAGGCTATGCGTGCCTCCTCGGCTAAGTAGTTTGAGAACGCTTCAAAATTTGGGTATGGCTTACCATCATCCAATTCCTTGGTGACAAGTCGATTCCATCGAGCTGTTGCCCAGTCAGGCAGCTTCTGGAGTAGCTTTTGATTCTCCTCACAATCGTCGAGAACTTTAAGACCTGATATGTGAGGCATTGCATTTTTGCATGACACAAGAAAATCACTGAACTCTCTTAATTTTAGTGGCTCTTTAGGTCCGATCTTGGGCCAGCTACTAAGTTTTCCTCTAAAGGCTCTTTGCACTATGAATGGGTGACCATAGCGCTTGTTCAGTGCATCCCAGGCTTGCGTATATGCTTCTTCATCGCTTCTGTAAAAAGTTCCTTCCAGCACAGACAGCGCATCTCCGCTGATGTATTTTCTGAGATAAAACAGTCTATGTGCTGGGCTTGTACAGGTAGTCTCTATCAAGGCTTTAAAGCTGGTTCGCCATTCAGTGAACTTAAGCGGATCCCCACTAAACACAGATGGCTCAGGTGCCGGGAGTCTTGTCATCATAAGAGATTCTTTGAAAGCTTGCACTAGTGTCGGGTCATTCAGCTTTTGCTCTGACTGTTTTTCAGAACGAGGAGGGACTGGTGTATCATGGAGAGTCTGAGCATATGGAGCTGTGTTATGCTGAGTTTGGAACTGACTTGGAGACAGAGTTCTGTTTTTCTTTTCTCCTTGGGGCTGACTTGGAGGCAGAGTTATTTCTTGCTTTTCTCCTATTTCAGTGTTCATTTTCAATTCCTCCTCTTCATACACATCATATTCAGCTTGCATAGCTTCCAGATCCCTTTGGTGTTCCAGCATTTTCAACTTCTCCTGCTGAGCAAACACTTCTTTTCTTTGTGCAGCTATTTCACTTTCTCTGTTTATTTCGGCACGTTTTGATGCTAAGCGTGCTGCTACTTCTGTTTTCTTAGCAGACACTTGACTTCCTGCTACGCTACGTGCGCCAGCTCTTGATACAGTGGACCCATATATTGATTTCGCATCATCTCTGTTAAGTAATTTAGCGAGTGATTCCTTTACTGCTGCAGCATCAAACTCTTTGTCTACCTCTGTGCAGCGCATTTTCAACAGAGCAACTACTTCATTGGTTACTGAGGTGCAGCTATCCATTCGCCGTCTTATGTCTTGGCTTGGTGTGGTCAATGCACGTAGGCTTTCGTACTCCTGCTTTAAGTGTGACTCATATTCTTCCAAAGTAGCTGTCATACTTTCAAGAAGCTCCTTGTCACATTCTTCTTTGAGCTTGCTCCTAGTGTACTGAACATCACCTTTGAAGCTTGCATAGGTCAGCATAAACTTTCTCTCCTTTTTTGCACTCTGTTCTTTTGCATAGTCAAGCCACTTTTCAGTTGGTTTTCTCTCTCTTTCTGATCGCCTAGGTTGTTCAGGTTCAGAAGTTGGTTCCTGGCTCTCTACGCTTTGTGCTTGCAGACTGTTATCAATTTCAGCAATGCGTTCTGTCATTTGCTCTATTAATGTTTCATCTGTTTCAGTTTCTAACTTAGTTTCTAAGTCTATTTTTTCTTCTTCAAGAGCCTGAATTACTCCCTCAAGCACAAGAGCACTCTCTTCGCCTTTATCCATTTTCAGAATTATTTTGAATCAGCACTAATAAGTAGTAATCAAAATCTTAAACCTTAGCAGAAGTTATGCTACAAGTGATCCTCAGTATTAATTTCAAATGTCAAACATACACATGTTAAACCAAACAAAATATCCAAAGTAGGAATGTCAACATTACTTATAAACACAGGCCAGAAATATTCACACAAATATGCACAAAATGGCCTTTCACACTTAAATTCAAATATTTACAAGATACAGTGTCCTTTTCTTATCAAATGGAAAAAACCTGAAATCCAAGGGCTGGTGTTACCACTCACGACCACGGCGCGCTGCTGCTCTCTTGTGGTGCCTTGTGGAAACGCACAGTCTCAATCCTTGTCCTCGTTGCAATCCGACGCCATGTTTTGCAAGTCACTGTAGTCGCAACGGTCCTCGCAGATTGTCGAGGCTGAAAGACGAGCGGTAGTTTTCTTCAAGCTGCAGGCGAGTTGAAGTCTTCATGCGGCCGACGAGCTGTCCTCTCGAGCTGCCGTCGAGTTGTTCTCTTCAAGCTGCGATGGTCCTTTCTCGCTCTCCCCCGTCCATCTCGGCATGGCTGGCGAGACGTTCACAGCTTGCATTCACCGCGCAGCATCCCTCGATGTTCTCGGCCTCGGGCTGAGCTGCACACGGTGCACGTGTTCACTATAGCTGCTCCCAACTTTTTCTAACTGGTTGATGAAAGTGCAACGCTCCGACTGATGGTTCCAAACGTTTTATTACAAGATTTTCCGTCGTACAAACGCCCAAGACCACCGTGAACACTGCAATAGAATACACGGTGGCAAATACTTATCAGTAAAACCGTCATGTTCCTATTCATGAATTGTTCAACTGAAACTTATTACATAAAATATAAATGCTCTCAAAAACAATATTCACACACATACAAACACAAGAATATTTCTCTCAATTGTCCATACCGTATGCCCCTCCAACCAGAAGGTTAGGAGTTGCTAGAAGTCCATTTCTTCATATTTCACAGTCCTTTATCTTCCTATTACCGCTTGCACACGCCGACTGAGTATGCAACAAAAATCCAGAACTTTCTATCGAAAGCATCACATGACCAAGTGATGACCTAATTGCTGACGTGTCCATCTGACGTTATTAATTGAACAATATTTCCAAAATATGCACGTAATAATAACAAAAATATACAAAATATGAAACAAATATGAAAAGTAAAATATAATCATATTCACAAAATAAATAAATTCACATGTAAAAAATGCTCATGTCACAGCGTTCGCTACAGTACCCTTCCATACCTGGCTGTCCCACTTCCCCCTTCTCTCCTTTAAGACCAGATGGGCCAGCAGGACCCACTTTACCTGGAGGACCAGGGACTGGCTCACCTGTCGAGAAAAAACAATAGTAAACCACATCACACTCAGTCATTACATTTGATGTTCCTGTGCATTTGTCTGAGAAGATATGGGTTCCAATCAGGTGATTAGAGTAAGTTGCACTCATGCACACACTCACTCACACACTCACACACTCACACACACACACACACACACACACACACACACACACACACACACACACACACACACACACACACACACACACACACACACACACACACACACACACACACACACACAATCATTGAAATCCTACCTGGTTCTCCTCTGTCCCCTTTAAGTCCTGCATCTCCATTTCGTCCATCTTTGCCATCCCTGCCATCTCTGCCAGGAGGCCCGTTGTGTCCCGGACTACACCAGCCGCTGGATGGGACGTCAGGGAGCGCTCCACTTCCCAGAGATAGCAGCAGGACAGTGAGGTACAGGGTGGACAGAGCCATGGCCGTCATCTCCCCAGACAAACAAGAGAGACACTGGACAGCAGTGGAGTTGCTCAGACATTTATATGGACGCAAAAACATGACAATTGGCAAGGGTTTTTTTTAATGAGAGCATGAATATTTATCTTTCCTCTGTTAGGAGTTGAGCATGATCTCTTCCAAGGGATCATAACCATTTTACAACAAAGGGTTTCTCCTCTTCAAGATTTGTTTCACAACTGGTTGGCTGTAAGTGTGTTTATCAAAATCGGACTTTCCCATATTTATTATTTTCCCAGGATTTTTATTTTCATTGGAAGGAATTCATAATGATTTCACAATGTACGCACATCTGTTTTAATGTAATCTATTCAAAACAAATCATATATTGCCATGATCTATAAAAACAAGTCTGATGTGTTGACATTTGCACAATCTTGTGTGGGTTATTATAACACAATAAGTGGACCGCAACAGTGTAGATCTCAGTGTAGAACTGTATTTTATTCTGAGCATTCCCTACCTGGGTACAGCATATGTAGGCCTACAGAGTACTGTATACAGCTCTGTATATCTAGCGTGCCACCCAGTGGCGTGACATTCCATTAGAACATTGTTTCTCCATGTCCCTTCCTTTATGGGCTCATTGATTGTTATGAAACATCTAAACTCCTCTATGGGTATACTAGTCCTGCTTATGAGTTAAAAATCAGACTCACTAAAGACACATATTATTACACATATAATCTATGGAAGCATTATCTGCACTCTTATTCAGTTTAGGCCCTAATTGCCAAAATGGCTATTCATGTTTAATGGACATTGTAAGATATAAAACACATTTTATAAAATAATCTGTTAATGATACATGCATATCATTATATTACATTACATTTAAAAAATGCTTTTATCCAAAATGACTTACAAAGAGGGACATACCCAGCAGCAGAGTGAGGGGACACAGAGTTATACACAGTAGAGAAAACAGCACATTCACAAGTATTACATTTCTAGTTTTCAGGCAAATTAACACCACTTCAGTGTCAAATGTTACATTTGCAACATCCTTGCTGTTGACATGGGTAAATTGCTTTTATTATTTTGCTATCATGTGAACAGTGTTTAGTGCTCTGGGATTCTGGGATATTTCGCAATGAATATCCAGAAAAAAGCTGGAGATCCGTTATCTTCTCCAAGCCCGATGTAGTCCAGTCAATCTAACATTTGACACAGAACAAATTGCTATAGAAATAGTTAGTTGTTTTCGTTAGTTGTGAAAGTGTTAAATTAACACTGACCCAGTGGTTTCCATATACAGTATACACTGGGAAAGTGTTACATTTAACCCAGCTTGTTTTTGGGTAGAAATGATTAGTGAGTGCAGATATAGGCCTATCTGTTCTTCAGCTTTCTATTTCACATATTACGCAATAGCTTCTTTCACAGGGAACATCATTCCAACTGCTTGTTGCTGTAAATATAATACCACAATCCTCATTGCTCCTATAGTTATTGGGCTCATGTAATGCCCACTTTGTGCAGTGGACTTCCTCGTGTGTCCAGAAAGGTGCCTTCAGTCTTTCTGTCTGTTATCCCAAGCCATCCTATATCTGCCCCTAACATATTGACAGCATCTTCAGAAGAACGTCTTTCTCCTTTTCATTTTTGGGCAATGCCAGATCACCTCCAGCATCTTTGCAAAATTTCAAGCCAGCATCAAATGTGTCTTTCTGCCCCTCCGTGGCAAAATAATTGGCTCCCACCTTTCTGAACATACGGAAACTTGCAGCTGTGAACAAAAGCACAACACTTAGTGTGATTGTTTTTCAAAGACAGTTAGCATGGAAAGATTCTCACCTTTTTCTATTACAGACAATCTGGATATCATTGTTTGGACATCTGCCTGTGCGGTCAAAGGATCATTTCTCCCTCCCCCTGCAAGACAACAAACAAACAAGGAAACAAACCAATACATTATTACTATTAGGCTACTATTACTATTACTATTACTATTACTATTACTACTAAAGAATGAGAAGTAAAAGCTCTTGTTTGTATTACCATACAAATACACAGGCCTAGTGTTTAAAAATAATTTAGCAGCAGACATAGCCTGGTCTTTTTGCTTCTTTCCAGTGTTCTCATCCATGACTTTAAATGTCCTAGAGCAGGGGTGTCAAACTGAAATTGACTGAGGGCCAACATCGAAATCTGGAACAAAGTCACGGGCTGAACTCAATATTTATTTTAAAAAATGGGCTACAATTGACCCTACCGTGATTGATAGGGCACTCGTCTACTACTCGGCCGACCCAAGTTTGAGTCCCGGCCCGGTTCTTTTGCCGGCCCTTCCACGTCTCTCTCTCCCAACTCGCTTCCTGTCTCTACTTCACAGTCCTGTCTGAGAAAAAACAATAAAGGCTTGTAAAGCCCCAAAAATACTTAAAAAGGGTTAAAATTGTATGTGCTTGCACTTAATTTTCACACACACTCTTTCAAATGGGTCTGCATATCTTGTGTTGCCTATGGGCCTACTCATATTCCTGCGACACACAAAATTTGATGCTCATGCACTCTACATTAATGGTGTGTGTGGGCCATCTGTAATACACATTTGAAATGACCTCATGGGCCAAATGAAATGACTCCGCAGCAGTGTTAATTTCGTCAACCATGACTATGACTAAAATATTTCGTCAATGCCCTTTTTTGATTTTCGTCATTTTGACTAAGACTAAGACTAAATTGGAAAGGCAATGACTAAAATATGACTAAGACTAAAATTGATTTTCGTCATTGTGACTAAGACTAAGACTAAATTTTAAAAAGCTGACGAAATTAACACTGTATTAAATAAAATAGAGAAAAAGAGAACCAGTGTGTGAAGAAGTTTTATTCTATACAGTGTGATATATGTTAAAAAGAGAAGCAGTGTGCGGAGAAGGTTTATTCTGTACAGTCAATGATATATGTTAAAAGTGTGTGGAGAAGTTCTGTTATGTACAGTGTTGACTAAAATGACGAAAATGACTAAAAATTGACTAAGACTAAAATTGATTTTTGTCATTTAGACTAAGACTAAGACTAAATTGGGAAGGCAATGACTAAAATATGACTAAGACTAAAATTGATTTTCGTCATTGTGACTAAGACTACGACTAAATTTTAAAAAGCTGACAAAATTAACACTGCAACACACCCCAAATTTGCCAAAAAGTTCCTGGAAAGTGTTATAAAATAAATACAGTCATATTATTGTAATTACCTGGAGGTCCAATGTCCAGCCTTCTCGCCTCTGTCCAGGTGGGCCAGCAGGACCCACGTTACCTGGAGGACCAGGGACTGGCTCACCTGCAAAAACCACATCACACTTGCATTATAATAATGCGTATAATCGAAGCACATTTGACTGAGAAGATAGGGGTCCAAGCAGGTGATTGTAGTAAGTTACACTCATGCACACACAAATGCTGGCTTGCATAGACCTCACCACACACACACGCACGCACGCACGCACACACACACACACACACACACACACACACACACACACACACACACACACACACAATCATTTGGTTCTCCTAAATCTCCTGGTTCTCCTGTGTCCCCTTTTGGTCCTGTGGCTCCGTCTCATCCATTTTTGCCATCCCTGCCATCTCTGCCAGGATGCCCGTTGTGTCCCGGGCTGCCGGGGATTCCAGCTGAACCATTGACAGTAAATAGAATGGACGCCAAATCAACGCTATTTGCCATTCAACACTTTGAAGCCAGATTTGGGAACATTCCAACTTACATTCCACCTTAGCAACGCCAAACGCAGGTGCTGATTGGACAACAACAAGACTTCTAACGGTCAATCAAACCATGTTCTGATGCTCATTGGTCAATTTAACTTTTAATATCTCTCTAAAATAAAACATCACCACAAAAAATCACCACCCTGGTAAGTTGGAGAGCAAGGGGACCTACTAGTTGAGCGAAAAATGATCCCCCTGGAGTGGCATTTAAGGGAGATACAGGGTTTTATGTCTCTCATAGGAATGAATGGGATTTGGCCATTTTTTGGTCTTTTTGGGTCCAACCTTGGCTCCAACTTGGCTTCAACAATGAAATAGAATTTTGGCCTCCATTCTATTTACTCTCAATGAGCTGAACACAAGCCTCTGGGTGGGACGGTGTTGATTCAAGCTCCACTTCCCAGAGATAGCAGCAGGACAGTGAGGTACAGTGGTGGTGGACAGAGCCGTGGCCGTCATCTCCTATAGGGGCCTAAGACTCAATTGGGCAGAATCATCACATGAGCTCATATTTATAGTGACTACTGAGATGGGAATCGGACAATGGGGTGTTTATTCCACAAACAGCAGACATAGATTTCCAGAGAAACCCATTCCCAGCGACAGGGACCTCTGAGTTTCTCAGGAAACGAGATGAAGGCCTAAACAAGAGTTGCTAGGTGTCTGTCCAGTGTCTGTCTGATAGGCCTATGTGTTTCTCTTGTGGAACATGGAATTTGAAAAATATAATAGCTCAGCTGTTAGAGCATATTATTGGCAAACTCAGAAGGTCATTTTCGCTGGGAATCAGCTTTCTCTGGAAACCTAGTAGGCCTATTCAGCCTGGCAGAGACGAGACAGCAGGACGTTCTGACATGCAACCTGCAACATGCAACTTTTCCAATAGATGGCAGTAATATGCAGGAGACAATAAGGGAGCAATCAAAACCCCCAGAAGAAGAAATAGAAGAAGGGAGCTGCGCATGCTCCACAAATTCTTTCTGACGTGAAGGAAGGAGAAGAAGGTAAGTCTCTCTCTCTCTGGACTTGATGAAAAAGTGTATTTTCCATTTATGTGTAGATTTTTCGGATGTATCGTGTTAACACTAGGGCTATTGCATGCATAGTATTGTACGTGTAGTCAGGAAGGCAAAGAAACAGACATATTAAAACCGTGACATCAGAATACAGTTTCTACGCTACTCTGACCGAGTGAATGAAGTACACGTAAGCATTAGCCTGATAGTGTGATGCTGTGCTGTATGGATCAAAAGCATGCAAAACGTTATTATATCTTTAAATTGTATCTCGTTGTAGATGCTCCCAAATGCGTGTATTTAAAAGTTAATTGATATTTTCTTGCCATTCTGTGGTAGCCTGTGAAGTTCAAAGTTGAGTGACAGTGGATGTACACGTAAGCATTGCACTGGCATAGTTAGCTGGATATTCACTAACTTTTCGCTTCATTGAAGTTAAACGCAATTATCCATCCACCTCACATTAACACTAACGATTAAATGTAGTTTCTGTGCATTTGATTTGAGTCTCAACAACGTAGATGTAACTGTTGTAAGCAGCAAATCAGCTTTTTGGTATTATGGTTACCTAGCCTAGCTAATTGCCTTTTGGGCATTTATACAGTGAAATAGTTTTTTTGCCGCTTTTGGAGACATTAAGGAGACAGTCTTTGTTCAGTGTTGGTCTTTGTTCATTTTCTGGATGTTGGGTGATTGATTACATTGCATAGCGAAGCCTACGTTTGGAATTTAGCTGTTAAGGAGCATTGTATCATTGTATCATGGGCAAAGTCTGTCTTGCTCTTCTGGTAGCTTTCCCCTGAAAATGTGTTTTCCAAGTGGCTATACCCCATTTTGTGTGCAGTTAATACATCTGATGAATAGCTTGTTTAATTTTATGTTGTATTCAATGTCACAATTGACAGGTATTGATTTTAGCCTAGATTTTCTACTGTCTGACGGCTTTCATTAAAGAAGGCCATGAAAAGTTGGTCTGTCACATCATAAACACATTAATAAACACCAGCTGAAAGACAGGATGGGGCAAAGGTGAAATAAATACTAACTGAAAATTTCCCATGGGTCATTCCATGTCAATTCACATGATTCCCTAGAATCTCCCCAGGTGACCCTCTCCGATTTACCCGATATCTCACATACAGGTACCTTTTGATGTCAATTGAAAGAATACCAAGTATTAGCACCCTACGTCTAACGGTTGCGGAGATGAAGCCCTCCAAAGTTGGGGTGCCATGCCCACTTTTCAAGCCTGTGAATTGCATACAAAATTTACAAGCAGATTTTGACACCTCTGGTTTTAGTTTGAAGGAAGATACAGGCCTAAAAATCACCACGGCCCCTCAATATGACCCTGTCTACCAGATGATGTGCTTACAAATAGCATGCCTTGATTATTTTTGGCTATATTAAGCCTTAAAAACTGAGTTTGTGGAAAACGTGAAGAAGAGTCTTGCCATTTTGGGGTTCCAGATCTTGGGAACTATGTATGCTTTGGGAGTTATAATTGATTTTCCATCATATTTGGGAACTGTGCAGTGTATTCCAAAAAAATTAGGGCGCTCAGACTTTAAATGATAGAATCGGAGGGACTCATAAACAGCTTTTGAACAAAATGACCTTACAGTACCCTCTACTTCAGGCCTCAAATTAACCATGTGGGCACTTGATGACAGGAACCCCCTTTTAACCCCATGTACAGTAGCACTGTATCATACATTCAAGCTTGGAAAAACGTTGTTTTTCAAAGTTTTTCGTATTAATCTTGGCCTTCAAAGTATATGTTTTTCTCTATATCTTATCACAGTGTCTGTTTTGTCTGCTGCCATCTGCTGGTCTAAAAAAGCAACAACAGCGTAATGTAAGAAAACAAAAGGGGCTGGAAAATCTTGCCCATAATATACCAAAAAAGCACTGTAATTATACATTATATTGCTATATACTAATTATGATGCTATATACTAAGCATGATGAATATTTCTAGTTTAAATTTCCTAAGTGTGACTGCTTAATGCTCAATCATGATGCCAATCCCAATATGGCCTCGACCCTGCACTACATTTCTACCATGGGGGTGGGGGTGTCCTGGTAGAAATGTAATCATGATTGAGCATTCTGCGTAATGCTTGTTAAAATCATAATTAATATATAGCAATATACTGTAGAATTGAAGTCCTTTATTGGTAGCCTAGCGAGCTTAACCCCTAGGGGCGTCTAGATTTCTAGGCTACTTTATTGGTAAATTATGGCCAAGATTTTCCAGCCCCTTTTGCTTCCTTACATTATGCTGTTGTTACGTTTTTTGACCAGCAGATGGCAGCAGACAAAACAGACACTGTGATAAGACATAGACAAAAACATAAACTTTGAAGGCCAAGGTTAATATGAAGAACTTTGAAAAACAAAGTTTTTCCAAGCTTGAATGTTTGATACAGTGCTACTGTACATGGGGTTAAAAGGGCGTTCCAGTTATCAAGTGCCCACATGGTTAATTTGAGACCTGAAGTAGAGGGTACCATGAGGTCATTTTGTCCAAAAGCTGTTTTTGAGTCCCTCCAATTCCATCATTAAAAAGTCTGAGTGGCCTATTTTTTTTGGAATACACTGTACAGTTCCCAAATATGATGGAAAATCAATTATAACTCCCAAAGCATACATAGTTTCCAAGATCTGGAACCCCAAAATGGCAAGACTCTTCATGACGCTTTTCACAAACTCAGTTTTTAAGGCTTAATATAGCCAAAAATAATCAAGGCATGCTATTTGTGAGTACATCATCTGGTAGACAGGGTCATATTGAGGGGCCATGGTGATTTTTAGGCCTGTATCTTCCTTCAAACTAAAGCCAGAGGTGTCAAAATCTGCTTGTAAATTTTGTATGCAATTCACAGGCTTGAAAAGTGGGCATGGCACCCCAACTTTGGAGGGCTTCATCTCCGCAACCGTTAGACGTAGGGTGCTAATACTTGGTATTCTTTCAGTTGACATCAAAAGGTACCTGTATGTGAGATATCGGGTAAATCGGAGAGGGTCATGTGGGGAAGGCGTGTGAATTGACATGGAATGACCCCCATGTCTCTTATTCTATCAGATGAGGACTGTTTGGTTGCTTGCTGTGGTGGCTCTGGTGGGGCTGGCGACAGGGGAGGAGGGTGCTCGGCTGCTGGCCTCCAAGTCCCTGCTGAACCGCTATGCAGTGGAGGGCAGGGACCTCACCCTCCAGTACAACATCTACAACGTTGGCACCAGGTATGCTGCACTTCATCATTGTAAGAGTGAGGACTCTCTTGAGTCTGCACCCTTGAGATCCTTTTGTGTGCTTTATTCTATGTAGAGCAGAACTACGTTTCGACCATTTAAGTCTTCTTCCCGTTCTCTGCGAAGACAATCTGAGAGCCTTTGACCATAGCGTGGGATGTGTACAGCCTTCCTTGTCAACTTTCCTTGTCAACTGAATGCTGCCATTTAAAGCAACTCGATGCACTTTTGTTTTTCAAATTCTATCGCCTTAACAAGCAAGGAGATACTTTGTAATTCATTGGTGAATTGAGATTCACAACCACTTCTGATGTCAGAACACTGCACTTGCAAAAGCACACCTCACAAACTCTTGAACATCGTAAGCCAAGTCTTAACAGATTAGAGGTTAATGATTGCATACACACTGAGAAATGATCAAGAAATAATTAAACTAGATTTTTGGGCCTTTACTGCGTCTGGGGGAAAACATTGTCTGGGTCTCACCGTTGTCTTTTTGCCGTCAGAAACAAACATCATCTAAAGCGTTTTGTTTTTGTGGTTGTGAAGAGGTCAAAAGAATACATGTTGCGAGGTTTTCGGTGAGCCACAATGTAGGCTACATCTATTTCTTTCTGGATTCTCTGAATGGGGCAGTGGTCAACTCTAACTGTAGTAATTTTTTGTAGTTCGTAATTTCATGAATCGAATATCTTTTCATTTCAAGTGCTGCCTTGGAGGTTGAGCTGTCTGATGACTCCTTCCCTCCTGAGGACTTTGGAATCGTCTCCGGAATGCTCAATGTGAAATGGGACCGCATCGCGCCGTATCCTTCAAACGTTATACCTTCTCTGTAAACTTGAAGGATAACTTCTGCCAATTTCAATATGCTGTTTTATTGCTCACGCTACCCTTGACTTGTCAGTACCCGGTGATGCTGCATTTTTCGACTCAGCCCTTTCCGAGATCTGAACTATTCTAATGGGGGCAGACTTTGTTTGAACATTAAGAACTTTTTTAACATAGGCCTTCTCCAAATATTATCCCAGAAGTTATCTCTGTTTGCTAGTTGTCTGCTGATGTTGCATAACCTTTTGGATATTATTGGGAATAAATCAAGATGTTTTTTTGAAATGTAAACAAACGCCTGCCCCCATTACAATGACCAGGATCTCGGAAAAGGCTGAGGGAGAGGAAATAATAATACTCAGGTACTAACAAGTCGAGGGTAGTGTGAGCATTACAACTGCATGTTGAAATTGGCAGAAGTTATCCTTTAAGACCCCTCTCTTCTATCCTTTCTAAAATCTGTTTCTTTCATTCTCTTGTCTGTCTTCCCCATCCTGTGGACCACAGTGTGATATACTCATTGTACTCCAATTTCTTCGTACACAATGACGTAACATTGGACTTTGAGCAGACTCGGGTAGATAGAGTTGGTTGATTAAATTTAGTGTAAGTGTTAAGGTTGGGGGTCCTTATCCTGCTGTTTACAGCAATCCAATCCCTCGACATATCCTACCATCTCATAATACAATGCGCCTCTCAGTGTAGTGTTTACCCAATAAAAGTCAGTTCTGAATAATGTCTTCAGTTTGCAGAGGCAAATAATAGCCAGGAGTCAGGAGTAATATTAACCAGAAATAATTTGGGCCAGGTTACAAATGGGGGTCAGGCTACAATTTGTAGGAGTCTTTTAATATGAAAAAGGGCTTTTCTTGATTTGAAATGGTTTTAGCCCAGGCTACTAGAAGAGGCAGGCTACTATTAGGGTACAGGCGGATGAATTACAGTAGTGTTTTTGTTGTTTGTCTTTTTTTCCCCCCTTTCTTTTATTTTTGGATTTCAGATGAAACTGTACATTGATTTGGTTAAGATTCTAGTTGTGTTACCTTTGATGGTCGTTGGTCCTTGACTCTCTATGGTTCAGTGCCAGCAATGTGTCTCACACTGTGGTCCTGCGTCCTCTGAAGGCTGGCTACTTCAACTTCACATCCGCTACAGTCAGCTACCTCGCCCAGGAGGGAGGACAGGTCGTGGTAAGTAATGCCTGAGACTTTCTTAAATTGGTAGACGGGAAATCGTCCATAGAAATGCCTGAGAACAATTGCGTTCCGTTGCAAAGTGATTTAAATGCCATTTTTTAAAACTTAAATTGGCATGGCATTATTAGAAGTTACTGTTCAGAGGTCCCTTCATCTATGTGTGAATTCTTGCTATTGTTGAAGGTAAAAAGCTCGCACATCCAGGCGTCTGACCTGGGAGCAGGACCAATAAATATCCAGATAAAAAAAGAAGAGAAGTCCGCTACAACCAGGATTTCATGCTCCCAATTATATATATATATATATTTTTCGTGACGTTTCGAGTAGAACCCTTCGTCTGAAGAAGGGTTCTACCTGAAACGTCACGGAAAAAATTAAAATATAATTGGGAGCATGAAATCCTGGTTGTAGCGGACTTCTCTTCTTGAATTCTTGCTATTGAAATATAATTACTGTGATCAAATCAACTGTCTTGAGTCTGACCCAGATGTGTTTTTGTGTACTAGGTGGGCTACACCAGTGCTCCAGGACAGGGCGGTATCCTCGCCCAGAGAGAGTTCGACCGCCGCTTCTCCCCTCACTATGTGAGTAAATGGAAACATTTATTGTGTAGATTTTTCAATTGTTTAGCTTGGAGCAGGTTTCAATCTGAAGTATTTCGGGTGCTTAGGGTGCTTGCCCATAGCCTGGTTCACACCAGACGGTGTGTGTGTAGCTTTGGCGCCCCCTGGCGGAGCAGAGCTACACACACTACCGTCTGGTACAGAGCCATAGAGCACGCTCCGTCTCCAACCAGAAAATAGGCTGAGCATTTATTGCTTCTGCACGGCCTCCTCACCAACAAATTCCTTCAAAAACCTTCCTGTTAATCTTTAAAGAGTCAATATAGTCTCTAATCTGTTTTGTGACTCCTCAATGTGAGTTACCGTTTATATTTAAGAAATAAATGCTCCGTCTATTTTCTGGTTGGAGACGGAGCGTGCTCTATGGCTGTGTACCAGACGGTAGTGTGTGTAGCTCTGCTCCGCCAGGGGGCGCCAAAGCTACACACGCACCGTCTGGTGTGAACCAGGCTAGCTTGCCCAAATGTTCAACTCAGTTTTTCAGCCTTGCATAACATGTTTTTATTGCACACTGAAGGTACACGTTCGTGCAAAAAAAAAAAAAAAAACCCCACATCATGCAAGATTCAGCCTCTTGTGTGGATTTGTGCAATGCGAGTTATGTGCAGTGTATTGTGCTGGAAATGGTCATTTCCTTTGGGATCAGTACCATATCTCTACTTTACTATATAAGATGGCATCTCATGTTGGAGTCCACCTAATATGTTTTTAAATCTAAAAGTCTGGTGTAGTTTATTTACAATGAAGTTGCAAAAAAAGTTGTATTTTCAGCATTGTGAATTTGAACGGGAACATGTATGGATGCGTCAATAATGATGTTTTTATTAGTTTCATGAATCAAACTTCCCTTGCATACGAATTAAATGCATTAAAAAGTATAATAAGGATGTTGCCAATGACCGATGCATAGACCGTGATCGTCACACTTAAAGTGTATTAAAAGTGTAAAGTAGATTTCGCTAATCACTGACTCATACATTTATACTGATTGACGCCAGGGACACATGGAGGCCAAACGAGTGAAGCGAAGAGAGGCGAAATTAACAGCTCAACGGTCATCAGGTCATAGGGGCGAATCAAATGGAATGAAACATTTATGTTGATGATTTGATTGGCCGTCACAGGCAAAAATTTGCTCCTCCTTTGCACAATTTGAACTTGGTCAAATATTTTCACTTCGCTTCTGTTTGCTTGCCTTCGTCTCCCTCATAGGAATGAATGGCGAAGTTTGCTTGGCCAAATTGGCATTTACTGTATGTAGGCTATGTTTAATAGACTGAGGGCATTTCTCAAAACCTAGAGCGCACACTTCCAAGTGTATTCAGCCTAATTAGTCACGCCCAGTGATTGGATACTTTGTAGAGTTCACCAAAGAGTATCCAATCACTGGGCGTGACTAATTAGGCTGAATACACTTGGAATTGCGCGCACTAGGTTTTGAGAAATAATCTGAGTGCTGACTTGTGCTTGTGCTCCACAGCTGGACTGGGCTGCATTTGGCGTGATGACCCTGCCCTCCATCGGCATCCCCCTGCTCCTCTGGTACTCCAGCAAGAGGAAGTACGACTCGCCCAAGTCCAAGAAGAACTAAAATTACAACCACACATTCACATTTCGCAGACCACAGGGGTGGGGAAACTTCTTAATGTGGGGGATGGAGGTTGAGGGGTGGGGGCATTTGGGTTTTTGATTTCTGGTTTGTCTCAGGAAGATGGTTTTGAGAGGGTTTTTGTTTTTCTTTTTTTCTCACTTAATTTAATTACCCATATTGGGGGTAAAACTGTTATAAAGATCATGTAATTGTTATGGATGCTGGAAGGATGGCCTTCCTCCCCACCACCCTACTGTACCACCCGATTTGGTTTGTCTGGTAGTTTTTGCAATGGGGTGAACTGGCTAAAGCCAGGTGGGATGCCACTGGAGGACTGTAGATCAAGCATGCCCATGCCTAGTCAGGGCACGCACCACTCTGAAACATGCACCGTGTTCGAGATGGGAGTGAAAAACGATCGAGGCCAAGGAAATCAATACAGTGCACATGTGCACTGAAGCATTACTATGCATTCTGCTTAGAAATCTGGCATGTGTGCTGAATCAATTTCCTCTGTGTTGATGGTTTTTGCGCCATCATGGACGCAGCAATTCTCATCTATCTGTCAACATGCCCGAGGAGGTTGCAGTAAGGACTGAACACAGGCAGGGGAACTGTGTGGACCACTCTGTCGGGTCAACATTGTATTGATTTTTTTCCAGGAAATAAACAAGTGAGTTTTCCTAATAAAATCGAAGACTTTGCTTTTTTCCCTAGACATTTGGTATGTTTTAAATTTGCTGAACGTTTACATACAAATGACTTCTACATGAAGTGGGTTGTGCATATGGCCCAGTTTTTACACTCTACTACATAAATCCTGCTATGTAAATTATACTTCAATGGCTTTGAAATTAGACTGCCTTGTTATGTCGGTTGTTAAATACATGTGTCTTAACAGCAGAAAGGTTACCAATACATTGGCATATACAGTTACCGTAACATGGGCAGATCATTCCATTCATGCAACCTGGATAATTAAGAAGTATCAGTGAACACACAAAAAAATTGATAATATTTGTATTCAGAATAATATACAGCTTTAGTATGTATTACAGCAGGCGTCAGGGCAAAGCATAATCGAGACGTAGAATATGACTAATCACACTACCACTATGGCTGACCTCACTGTCCAGTAGAACTCGTTATATTGTGACCTTAATCAAGCCATTGTGTTAATGTGCAGAGGTACCAAAATAAAGGTGCCTATGTCATTGTACTCTTCCGCACTAGTTTGCCAGTCAGTGCTCAAACCTGCGACCTCCCAATCACAGCAATAGTTTGTTATGGGAGCACTGGTATGGTACCCCTGAGCTTCAAGTCTCTAGACCATCAGCCCTACACCATTGCATCTGTATAAGACTTCGGGAGGGAGGTTTACTAACATACTGCCAAACTCTACCAGTTGGCATCCATTACGCCTTAACCAAATCAATCCCCACCTGTTGTGTATGCATGCATTGTAGTTTGTATAGACATTTAGCAATTCTATCACAATTCTGTGATAGTAAACATAACCTGTGCTCCTGGCCAGAGACGTGTATATATAGCTCTTGAAATCGGGTTGATTGAATGAATTAGGGGTTTGGTAGAGTCTTTTAGTTTAGGGTGTTGTGCTAAAGTGTAGGGGGTCTAGTTATCATCAGGGTTATTTATTGGGGTTCGATGGAGGCAGAGTGCAGCTGATCAGTGTTTGGGGTTGGGTGGAGGCAGGGGTGGTCTCGGTCCAGACATCCTTGCTGGGATCTGCTCGTAGATAGGCGAGGGGTCAGCGGTGGCAGCAGAGGGCCGACTGGTGCTGTAGGGAGAAATGTCACCTGACCGGGATGGAGACGTCGACAGAACACCGCCACCGAAGTTCTAGTTGAAAGAAAACAAATCAGAAAGTTCTACTTATATAGAACTTGTTTTATTACCTCATAAATGCCATAGTTTTCCCATTGACAGTAAATAGAATGGACGCCAAATCCACGCTATTTGCCATTCAACGCTTTGAAGCCAGATTTGGGAACATTCCAACTTACATTCCACCTTAGCAACACCAAACGCAGGTGCTGATTGGACAACAACAAGACTTCTAACTGTCAAACAAACCATGTTCTGATGCTCATTGGTCAATTTAACTTTTAATATCTCTCTAAAATAAAACATCACCACAAAAAATCACCACCTGGGTAAGTTGGAGAGCAAGGGGACCTACTAGTTGAGCGAAAAATGATCCCCCTGGAGTGGCATTTAAGGGAGATACAGGGTTTTATGTCTCTCATAGGAATGAATGGGATTTGGCCATTTTTTGGTCTTTTTGGGTCCAACCTTGGCTCCAACTTGGCTTCAACAATGAAATAGAATTTTGGCCTCCATTCTATTTACTCTCAATGAGTTTTCCACAACACAAGATACAGTATACTGTATAATGTACAGGTTCTGGCAATATAATTAGAATATCATGAAAAAGTTGATATTATTTCCATAATTTCATCAATAATGTTCAACTTTCATGGATTGTAGATGCATTGCCCACATTTTCAACAATTCCAGGCATTCATTTGTTTATTTTTACATATTTTGTCCTTCCAACAACAACAAAAAACATGGCCAGGACCTGTATACCCACTACACTGGTATTGGTACGTTGTGAAGCATACATTCCCATATGGTGCTTGAGGTCTAAGGCTATGACCTAATTCACATGGCAAAAAAAACCACGGGGCGCCTCTATTGAGAACTTCACCACTTCCTCTGTCTGTCTTAACCTAGTTTTGGGATGGGAAAATAACCCCTGCTTTGACAGTGTAGCAGGTCATATTGATACTTTGTTCATATGTATAATTTGGATGTGGCCTGTGACTTCTTCAGCTCCACTACCTAAAATACAATGTAATACAGTGTTCATTGAACACTGGGAGTATTCTTGAACCAAACACACTCTAGTCTATAAGATGTCAAATCGACGCTCTAAGTGTTGAAGTAACCCTGCATTTTTGACTGTTTTCTAAATGATGTGGGTTTTTTAGGCTTTATATGGACAGGACAGTGAGGAGGGAGACAAGAAACTAGTGTGAGAGAGATTTGGGAAGGGTTGGGATAGGATCCAGGCCAGACCCAAACCTGTGACCCCGTCTGTACATGATTTGCTGGGTTAGCAGCACACTGTGCCACAGCATACCCTCCACTGCCTTATGTCTGTGTGAATCCCTCCCCCCTTCCTCTTTCCTCTTAGAGCAGTTCCTTTCCGTAAGGAAGAGGCAGGTTTGAAATTCCCCTGCACAGTACAACCAGGTTTGAAATGGGACAAAAAAGCTTAAGCTTGCGGGGCATTATCAGGGGGCAGTGGTGGCTCAGATGGTAGAGGAGTCATTCAACAATCCAAAGGTTGCAGGTTCGAGCCCCACTCTGTCTGACCCCATGGATGTATCCTTGAGCACAGTGGTGTAGTCTACTTTTTTGGTGGGTATACTGTATATTTGAGCATTTTTGAAGTGGGTATGCTGTATATTTGTGCTATTCAAAATAATGGATCAATCCATTTTAAGTGGGTATACTGAAATTTAGAAGTGGGTATACTCCGTATACCTGCGTTCTACGTAGACTACACCACTGCTTGAGCAAGACCCAAGTCGCTACTGGTGGCAGGTGGTACCCTGCGTGGCAGCCACTGCCACCGGTGTGTGAATGTGAGTGTGAGTGGGTGAAAGTGTGAGGCATACAATGTCGAGCACTTTGAGTGCTCGAAGGAGTGGAAAGACGCTATATACCGTATGCAGTCCATTTACCATTACCATCTAAGAAAATACAAAACAAGTAGTTTCTGCCCCTGTGGACCCACTGGGAAATGCCCTGCATGCCAGATTGCCAGTCTGAGTACAACAGTCTGAGTACAACAGTATAGCCGATGCCAAGACATTACCTACCTGCATTGCATTGCTGTCTGGTCGGGAAAATGTGTTGGGATTGGAGATGGGTCTCGGGGGCAGTCTTGAATGTTGCCTGAGCGGGGCAGGCTCTGGGGAGGAGTGGGGGAGGCCCGGTCTTGACCCGCAGAGGTTGACCTCAGAGTAGACATGGTTTCTGGAGTCTCCTGCAGGAAGGGGTATTACAGATATACCCGTTGAGTGGCTGAATGTTAACACATTATGCAGGAAAAATACCAATGTTAATATAACTCTTAAAGAACTCAGTTTCAGATTGTGTTTAAAATATTAAAAATAAAAAATAGTCATCTTTACTCTTTGGTCAGTGCAATTTTTTTCAGAGCTAATGCTGCTCAATATTGTGTAAATGGGTGGTTGACGTTTAAGGCCGTAACACACTTAAAGGAGGAAACATATTCCAATTCCTGAAAAAATGGGTGGAAAAATTGGGGGGAAATTTTTGAAAAAAAAATAAAGCACTCGTTCGTGGAAGTTTGCTTAATTTTTGCCATTTTTGGAAAAATGTGTCCTGTGGTGTGACATCATTGGTGTGACATTTCTGTAAGATACAATAAAATGATTAATATTCTGCACAAATATATCCCCAATGCTCTTTCTGCTATTGTTCCTTCAACCCCCACCCCACACACACACTACTACCCACGCACCCCCACCCCCACACGCCTATGCATCGTACAGGCAGACAACTGTGATTTCACTGCATTACTTGTAATCATTGTGTGAATGTGACAAATAAATCTCCTGGTACCCTTATATCCTTGCATGATGCATGAAAAATAAACGAGGATTGAGTAACTCAATGCCTAAGCATGTCACACCACAGGAAATTCACTGCATTGTGGCCATTTTAAACTTTTGTATTCGTGACTGACCTCCGAGCTCATGCTAACTAGATAATGATATTGTGTTTAACCTTAATATGTGTTTTCACTCATAAAACCTTTTTTCCCTTCCATATGAGCAGTCACACCACGGGACACCATAAATGAACCTAAGCATTGTGTGACAGAAACATTGCAATATGTAGACATATTAAGAGGTTAATAGTCACCTTAAACTTCTACACCAATAACTGAGATATAACTGGTTAGGAGCCTGTCTTTAAGGCCCTTGTAGTTGGCCTTGCAGCTGCCCATCCACAAAACTGACTTACATGTCACCCCGCAGGACGCAATTTGTGTTACGAAATTGAACTTGTAGTTAATATTACTGTATTGAGTTTTTTTCTCATTCATATTTTTTAATATGAGGTTAATATTTATGCAGTCATGCCAAATGCTTTATAAATGATTCAAAATGTTGGTTTATTTTATAGCTGTATATATTCCAGGTTGTATTAATGTTACAGTCACACCACAGGACATTTGATATATAAACCTTTCCATAGATCTGAACAAAAATGTTTCTTCTCATCTAAGACTAATATGAAATATGATGTACCACATCTTATTTCATTTACATTTGTTTTCAAGAGGAAAAATATCAATTTTGTAGGTTTTCAACTAATGTTACGTAAAAACAGGGCGTCATGTCAACCACCCAAATATTAAGAAGTGTAGAGTTGAAATCACACTGTCTACCTGCAGCATTTTTTACACTGTCATTCAGTAATTTGACTATCCACAGTGTTGTAAATACTCACACTTTTGTACACTACATACATTTATTCAGAAATATTCTCAACTTCTCACTTGCTCCTATATTCTCACTTCCTGTCCTTTGGTATATTAGGTCTCAGGGCCAAGACCTTGCTAAACTTTCTCTTCTTCCTCCTTTCTCTCACGTTTCAACCATGGGGTCTGTTCTCAAAATCCTTTCTCCATTGTTCCATCAGGCCTGGTACCTTGAGGCTTGACGTCATCGACTCCTCTCATTTTCTCTCCTCTTCTCTCCTCTCTTTTCTCCTTTCCTCTCGTTTTCTCTCCTCTTCTCTCCTCTCCTCTCCTCTCCTCTCCTCTCCTCTCCTCTCCTCTCCTCTCCTCTCCTCTCATTTTCTCTCCTAACTCTTCTCTTCTGTTCTAGCTTCACTCCTATCTTCCATTCTCTTCTCTCCTTTACTTGGTCCTCCCCTCTGTGTTCTTCTCTCTCCTACTCTACTCATGTCCCCTGCTCTTTTCTTCTCCTTTCCTTTCCTTTCACCTATTCTGCTCCTCTCCTCTCCTCTCTTCGTTTGTCTCCTCTTTTCCTCTCTTCATTCCTCTCCTCCTCTCTCTCCTCTTCTCTTCTCTCCTGTCCTCTCTTCTCTTTCCTCTTCTCCTCTGCACTGCTCTTCTATCCTTTCCTGTCCTCTCCTCCTCACTCCTCTCCTCTCGTCTTTACTCACCATTGCTCTGCTCCACTTCTCTCCGCCGGCCCACAGCATAGAAGTCAATGTGCTCCTGGTTGCCAGGCGTCTCCTCGTATGTGTGTTCAGGTTCCAGGTGCCAGTACTTCTGCTCTGCTGATGGCTGTGGCGGCGACCCTGCAGTATTGAGGGGAGCCATCGCTGCCTGCAAGCCGGGTGTGGGTACCGGAGCCTGTGTCTGCGCAGCTCTGAGAGGCTTATTGACTCTGGCATAGGGGACATCGGTGGAGTCGCAGGGGGTGGAGATGGCAGGGGGTCTGTCGACTGGGCACACCGGGCTTTCCTTCCTCTGCGAAGGGGGACTGAAGGCCTGCTGATGGTCCGTTCAAAAGTCAGTGAGACATTTCGTTCAGCGTTCTTAAGAGCCACATTGCAATGAAGGGCAAATGGTCATAAAAGTCATAAGAGGTTACACTTTATTTTACTGCACCTGTCACATTAATGTTTTAATTTGTGTGTAACAAATAGTAACATGTAATGCAACATGTAATTATGCAGTTGTATTCAGTGCACCTTATGGGTAGTTAGGGTTAGGATTATACAATGTAAGTACAAACTATTAGATGTTGATATATATAGTTACACTAAAAAAGGCACAGTAAAATAAAGTATTACTGTCATAAAATAAATATAAAACATGTAATCCTCAAAAAACTTTAGCCCTTTGACAACAGAGACAACAAATGCAACAAACACATT
>NC_085876.1:6136863-6151863 GCF_034702125.1 Engraulis encrasicolus
GAGGACAGTAATGGAGAAATAAATGGGGGGGGTGTCAAAACCGGGTCACTGGCATAGCAGTACATGCCTAAGCCGTTTGGCACTTATTGATGTTTTGGGCCACCTCACCTCGGCCCTTTCTCAGGGAGTCTTGAACTAATGTCTTGATGCCTGCACCCGTTTTGAAAGTGTGTGTGTGTGAAAGTTGAATGTGTTGAAAGGCGACCATGACAGGGTGTGTGTGTGTGTGTGTGTGTATGTGTGTGTGTGTGTGTGTGTGTGTGTGTGTGTGTGTCCGTGTGTGCACAAGCCAAGAGCCATACATGCAGTAGCCTACTACTGTGGGGCCAATAACAAATAGAAACATTGTCTCTGACTAAGCCTTTGAGCCGAGAACTTGTATATTTCTGTTGTTCTTCGTTGTATTTCACAGGTGTCAGAAAAAAACTTCAGTTGTTTTTATTACAAAGCAACAGCATACTGCAGGTCAGTCTTTGAGTTTTTACTGTAACATGCAATCAGTGTGCAACGAGACTACACACAGTCTCACATCCAACTCGTTTGTATACTGTATGTCACTTTGTCCAGGCCACAATATATGACGCCAAAGGTTACCCCCTTTGTGTCGCATTATAGTGATGCTGAAGGCAAAGATACCCCTTTTGCATTGCACAGTGATGCAAAAAGCTGCCACTGTGACAAACATGTTTCAGTAAGTACCTCGTATAACACTGTGTTATGGGACATACTGTACCTGCGGGTGGCAAAGCCGTGCAGCCATTGCGGCAGGGGCTGGCCCTCGGTCTGCAGGCGCGGCAGTTGGCTGCGGTGGAACCAGAGCAGGGTGTGGGCACGCAGGGACGGGGACAGTGCCTCAAGTGGCCCGGAGGGACCCAGCATCAATGCAGGGGACAAGCGCTTAGCCACTACCTGGGAGAGAGACACATACACACGAATATATAATATAATATAATATAATATAATTGTCATGCCCCGACCTGCCATGCCCCAACCTGCCAGGAGATGTCGCCAGCCTGCATCAGCCCCTGGCAATCGGCCTGGGAAACCCCAGCCGTCCATGCTGGCTCATGCCCCTGCCAAGCACCCTGGGAGACCCCGTGGCAGGTGATCAGGGGAATCACCTGCAGCTCATCAAACTCTTCCAGTCCATTGTGAAGTCTCCATTTAAGTCCTTGTCATTTGCTCTCCGGTGCTCGGTCATGAACATTCCTTGCAGACACTCTGAACCCTTGCTGCTCTGCCTCTGAGAATTCCTGCCTTGAACTTTGCTGAGAAAAAAACACAGTGGTCGTAAGATTACCCCTTTTTGTTTGTTTGGACTTTGAAAGACTTTTGTGTTTTGATTCCTAAGAAAAAGAAGAAAAGAAAAGAGAATCTTTACGTTACTTACCTTCATCCTGTGTTTGCTCTAAAGACCTGAAAAGAAGATTTCTAAGTTTGCCTTATTACTCACCTGTGTAACCCTGTGGAATTAATAAAACCCTCTGATTGAACTTGATCTCTCTGTCTCCTGCGTTAGTGCTCTGGCTAAAGTGTAACAATAATATAATATAATATAATATAATATAATATAATATAATACAATAACAGCACAGGGGACAAGAGCTTTGCCACCACCTATGAGAGAGGGACACATACAGTAGGCTACAGTCCACACAACACACACATAATGTAATACAATAGTGTGTGCCTTTTGTTGAAAGGACATGAAAAAATGGGATTGACACGAGATTCTCGACTGAAAGCTCAAACTCTGTTCTCATGATATAATATAATATAATATAATATAATATAATATACAGTACAGTACAGTACAGTACAGTACAGTATAATATATAATACAGTAAATTGACATACCAATAGACACATACACAATACAGACACACACACATACACACACACACACACACAGAGTGGAAAAGGAGACAAAGCCAAGACAAAGGAGATGAGCGAGGGATACAGGTGGTAGAAAGTAAAGTAGAGATGGAGGCATGCAGAGAGAGGAAGTCAGGAAGATGGGGAGATTACATACATGTCACTCTGACATTTGGAGACAGAGACCAACGGCAAAAAGAGTGCTGCTGGTGGTTTGAATGGTAGCGGTTTAGAATGAGGCCAAGGCAGAGGATAAAAATACACACATAAGCATACAGTACCACACACCGCAGAGCACTGCTAGTATCCTGCATGAGGAGAAGGTACATCTTTGTTTATGATTGCAGTGTTAATGAGTGTACATGTGTTGTTGTTTGCAAATGTATACACATGCATGTGCAAACGTGCGTGTGTGTGTGTGTGTGTGTGTGTGTGTGTGTGTGTGCGTTGCGTGCGTGCGTGTGCGTGTGCGTGTGTGCGTGTGTGTGTGTGTTTCACTAGGAACGAAGGAGGAGAGAGTGTGTGTACACAGTGCGTAAGTGAGACTGTTAATATGTCACACTGCATTTTTCAGTTTGCTCTCCTACAAGGAAATCCACTTTGACTTCCTGTTTCTAAAGGTTAGGAGCCTACTTGCACAAGAACCACACTCACCTCCGAAGAACAAAGAGACAATGCACAAAAGGCTTTAAAGTACTTGCAAGTTGTTATGTTTGTTGTTGCATGGAAAAGTTAGACTGAACAGTTGAACACACAGAAAACATATTTTGTAAAGCTTTAATGCATTTTCATTTAGTCTGTCATGGAAAAGCTATCGTGAACTGGTGAATGCAGATCTTCCTCAAGCCAATTAAATTGTTTTTTTTTTTGTTGAATTAATGCTTTTTGTTTTACTTTAAAATAGTACGATGTTCTTCTGTGACTTCTTGGTCATTGAATCATTTTACTGACAGTTATCAGAATTTTCAGTTATTGAAAGGTGAAAAAAGAATAGTTTTCAGTTAGAACATGTTGTGTCGTAATCTGATTACCAAAGATGTGAAACCCCACCTTTGCAGAGAGCACTTCCTGTCCTGTTTTGGTTCCCCTAAGCACATGATTGGTTGAGGACAGACTGCTGATAGGTTCAATACAATGTAATTGGACTCAATTCTGCATTTTTGTAAGAACAGACATATATGACAATAGTGATGAGCAATGACATTGATAGCAATGAGATTTGCTCTCAATAGAGCTTATTTAATTGCGACTGGACTAGTGATGACTCCTCTCACCTCACTTCCTGTCTGACTGACCGCTGGGTTCGATGGTGGCCCTGTTTCCTGTTGGGCCCCTGGGCGGCACTTGATGCTGCGGCGAGGCTTGATCGGGGGCTTGCGGGCGGTGGATAGGTCTTGAGTGCCCGCTGGCACGGGCTGCATCGCTGGGATGGGCAGTGCCCTCACTCGCTCCTCTCTCTGTTTGTCTTCAGCATCTGTTACAAGAATGCAGTCATGACGACATCAGAACACAAATGCCTTTTTTTCTGGTAGGCCTACAGCTCGACAGCGCAACTCTGCTTTTTTTCTTACGATTGAGCTGTGTCGTGCCTATTCGAAAAGCACAAAGTGGCGGCCGAGTCACGCTGTGTCGAGCTGTAGGCCTACCAGGAAAAACGGCAATGGAAAAGAGGCAAAAGACTGTATAAGAACAGAGACCACATGTCCTACAGGAGAATGCTGCAGCATATTGTACATAAACACATAATCTATTGGAGAACACTACAACATAGAATCTATCGGAGATCACTGGAGCTACATTCTATCGGACAACAGTGAAGTGTATTGGCAGCTGTAGCCTAAAGGTTAAGTTTTAGAATTGGAAGATTGCAGATTCGAATCCCATATACCATCCATGGCTGAAGTGCCCTTCAGCGAGGCACCTAACCCCACATTACTCCATGGACTATAACCAATACCGTGTAATAACTGCAAGTCACTTTGGACAAAAATGTCAGCTAAGTGTAATGTAATGGAAAGTTATGATACATAATCTATTGGAGAACACTAAAGTTACAATACAGAATGTATTGGAGAACACTGCCGTCACAGTATAGAATCTGCTGGACAGGACTGCTAGAAAATCAGACACTAGAACAGTCTACCCAAGAACACAACCATAACTGTCCGTATAACAAGGCATCCACATACAGTGTGAAAACAATGTCTTTGAATAGGGGAACAGACAACACCACCCATATAGAGGAAGCACCCTCTAGTCCTGAGGTGGACAACCTTAGACCTATGGTGTACAAACACGACCCAAACATGGAAAAAAATAGCCTGCAGTAAAATAAATAATTATGTGGACTGCAGTTACATTAACCTGGCCTGGACCATACCCTCGTACTAATTTCATTCGTAACATGCAAGGAAATTGTCTTTGACGCAGAGTGTTTACGTCAAGCAAGGCCAGGCTAAAATGAACCTTACATTAAATAATAGATCCATTGCAAATCAGGATTTCAGAACTGGGGTGCCATGTTTTTTAACAGCTTCATCAAACAATGCAGCATATGAGACGGCCTGCAGGCTCTCAGATGTATAAAGCAGTTGGTCTTTCACCACAAACAAGTTAGAAATGGATGCACATGCACATCATTTTGTGTTTTGCCCTTGGAAGCATAGTTTTTCAGTAGCCTATGCAGACCGCCAACAAAGAAATGTGTCCATCGCCACACTAGTTCTACTGCACATGCATGATAACAGTTTTTGAAAACAGGCGCACAGCCTTTCAAGAAGAAAAAAGACTACAGCCACAGCATGACCAGAGCAGACAGAGTAGACAACCTCAGCCTCAAGAACTTACTAGACATTTGAAGGCAACAGGTACACATCACAACACAGCATTGACATGAACACAACCTGTACATCACACCATTGACATCACAACATTGACATTTAAATATAGCCTGTACATCAAAACACAGCACTGACATTTGAAAACAATCGGTAGGCTATATCACTACACAACATCTGCATGTCAGGTTTATGAAAAAAATTACCCAGCCAATGCATGACTGAGATCCCACAACCCTGCATTAACACATAGCCACTACAGCCTTTGGACTGGAACACATCCCAATACAGCCTCTACACACCATGAATTTTGCTGCGCTAATTCAACACTGTATGTGTAAAGTATACATTTGCGCTTACTGTTTATGCTCTACAACAGTGCCAACTTCAATAGGCCTGCTACAAGTGTTGAATTAACACATGCAAAACACAATTGGTTGATTTTGCAGTATTCATTCAACAAGTTGAATTTTGCTCTATATTGAATGAGACAATATATCTTATACTGCATTGAGCTCAGAATAGTGTTGAAGCAACACTGCACAATTTACTGTGTACATTTCAACACTACCTTTTTATGACAATAGCCTACTGTCTTGTACATACAGTAGACAATACCAAGCTCAACTCAGCCTCTTTTGCTGTGGGAAAAGTGAGTGGTCACGGTCATGGTAGGAACTGAAAAGAGGACAGAGTATCACTTTGTTTATTTCGCATGTTTCTATCTCCTTTTAAGGTATCTGGCAAACAAAAAGTATATCAGAACTGAAAATGTTTGAAACTTTCAGAACAATTGTCCAGAATCTATTTTTTTCTCACACAATTAACATACTATACTGCTCACTGAAAGAACAGTGGCCATAAATTACAGCATTTGGGTAAAATATGTGCAACACAAATGTATCAAGACGAAACTATTAATCCTGCCTCTATATATTTATGTAGATTCAATGTACATAGATTGCGCACACAACAAAGATGTATACCAACTGCAGCTTGTTTAAACTTTATACAAATCCATAGATAGGCCTACACAACAGACATGAAGAACATGTGAAGAACCATTTTGGCTCATTCTGGCACATTGCCATTATATTCAAAGCGTTACTTATATTATATTATGTACTGTACTAGTGCACTCTATATATCATGCATGTATCAAATACTAAAAGAAATATACATGCATTCATTTCTCCTCAATAAATATGCCGTTCACATGGTCTTGGTTTTCTTTGGTTTTTGTGTTTCAGCACAACGAATTAAAACAGTTCCTCTGTTTTCCTTAGCAGCAGCCTACACAACAACATGGTGCGAAAACCACTGAGCACACAGTACATTTTGCAGTGTTAATTCAACACATAAAGAGTCAAATTATGACTCATATAACAAAAGAAAAGGTTTGGAGGGCTGCAGTGTTAGTCTTGAAGTGTAGGTGCTCTTTGGTGATAGAAATGATAATGAACTGATGATGAGGTATCCAAGGCATTCTTCGAATATAATTAAAAGCACTAAATCATACTTGATTCATTTAAAAAAGGCAAAGATGTTTTGGTCATAGTATGGCCATCATCATTCAGTTCATTAACACTTACGTAGTTGGTCTTACTCTCTAAGTGTTGAGTTAACACAACATTTATTGTGAAGTCACAGTGAGCTTTATGCACACAGAGAAATGGAAGTACTCCTGTAATGCAGCATGTTGCTCTGGCAGTACCTTTTTTTGCATAATTACCGTATACACTTTTAAATACTAATGTATGTTTCCTTCTGAGATACAGTGTGTTGATCTGTGCTGTGGGGTACAGAATTGTAGGCCTACTGTTTCAGGGGCGAAAGGGTAGCACAAAGATCCTGTAGATTGTAGCGTAGAAGCTGTTCTGCTAATTCTGTGATGCTACAAGCGTAACTTCCATTTGACTGGATGTGTATCATCTTATTTTAGTGCTTTTATGGATCCTTCCGTGAGGAAGTTCATCTGTTTTTAACTATGGCATTGGGTAAGTTTAGGTTGAGCAGAAGGCCTACGAGAAGGCAAAATGCACAACAGCACGGAAATACAGCCAGCACACTTTTTTGTCTGTGGTTGAAGGCTACATCCTCTTGACATTCACAATGTTTGATATATTTGACAGAAAACCGTAGGCAAATGGCAGTGGCACTTGTACATGACACAAAGATTAATTTCAGCACATAACCACATTTAACAAATATACAATACACCATGTGAAATACATTATTTAGACTTAGAGAGTATGACCAATGCGATGAATACATTTGACTCTTTATATAGACCTATTGAATTAACACTGGACATTTTACTTTGTATTTAGAAATACTGATCCAATCTTATAGCATGCCCTTAGTACACAAATACACAAGCAAAGAGTATGTGAGGAGTGGTCGTGACTATTCCGAATTCATGTGGGCCACTGCAGTTTGTTACTTTGCTTCTCGCATAACTTTTTGCACTGATGTTCACCTATTAGATAAGCCATTTCTTATCATAACACACAACTGGCTGGAAAGTACAAAGTAGACATACAAATACTACATGAACTTGTATGTATGACTTTACTTTACAGCACATTAAGGGGAAATGCAGTGTAAGGATGAGGATCATGACAGTTTAGTAAATGGAAGCAACTATCCAGTCAATACACATTTTTTTATCAACTAAAAACAAAACATTTTGGGATAAAAAGTAAAGATATTAAGAGAAAAATTACAAACCTTTGACCTTCTGGTAGTCAAAATCCATGTTGGTGCATTGAGAGACGTCATCTGTTTGAGAAGACAATCCCCTGTTCATCGGTTCCTGTCCGAATGTCTACTTGTGTTGTGCGCATGCCATGTTCCTGTGTGTGTGTGTGTGTGTGTGTGTGTGTGTGTGTGTGTGTGTGTGTGTGTGTGTGTGTGTGTGTGTGTGTGTGTGTGTGTGTGTGTCTGTCTGTGTGTCTGTGTGTGTGTGTGTCTGTGTGTCTGTGTGTCTGTGTGTCTGTGTGTGTGTGTATGTGTACAGTATGCATGCTTTTGTTCATGTCTGAGTTATTTTAACAATGTGTTTACGTGTATTCACAAAGGATGTATTGGTCAAATAGCTTTGCCTACAGCACCTATATATCTGAGTGTGTATGTGTGTGACTCTAAGTGTGACTAACATGCATGTGACTTGGATAGTTTGGTGCCATAACTGGCTTTGTGCAGCTCGCCTCGCTATTGCTGCCACTAAGTATAAGGCCACTTCCTCCCTAAGACAGGAGGAGGAAACAGCCTGATCATCTTTCTTTCTTTCTTTCTTTCTTTCTTTCTTTCTTTCTTTCTTTCTTTCTTTCTTTCTTTCTTTCTTTCTTTCTTTCTTTCTGCTTGGTCAGAGGGGGGGAGTTGACTTTTTCTGGGTTTTTTTAAACCTAAGATTTAGGTTTGTTTTTTCTTTACATGGTTTGATTGTGTAGTATGGGTTTGTAAATGTGATATTTGTTCTTGTTAAAATTTTAAAATTCAAATCTTTCTTTCTTTCTTTCTGTCAGTTTTTCTGTTCCCCTCCCGTAGGTTAACTAAACTCATAAAATACTATGCAGTATAAAAAAACTACGTTGATGATACAGACTGTAAAGGCAGAGTATACTAACTTGTCTCATTGTTTGCTATTGTCTGTAGGCCTGCCCGTAACATTTCATTATTACAGCACTATTCTTTATCATGAATGCCAAATAAATCTCTATTGTAACTCTTTTACATAACATGGGACAGACTGTTTTTCCCATTCCTGACAATTAAAAAACAATTAAGGACAGATAGGCCTACAATAAGAGCAGAGCTTGAAGAAATGTATTTTTTGTGACTATAGGTAAAGAAGAGGAGATGCAAGCTTTCTATTCAAACATTCAGCGATTTAGCTTTCTTTCATATTGTTTTCCTATAGGTCACATTATGGCTGGGTAGACCACAGTTTGATTCCAGAAAAGATATTGCGATCAAGGACTACACAACAGTTACAAACACAGTGGGAATCGTATAATCATAGGCTATTCTTGATCATCACACAAACATGACTACTGTACACGGATGTGCCTCTAGAGGGAGCAAGAACATTAGAATTGACTGAAGGGGTAAATGCTTCTGGAGACTTGAGAGTTTGAGCCAATGGGATATTCAGCTCAGTGGTTTGAGCATATGATGGTGTGATGTCACTGAACACTGGTCTTTATGTGCAGCTCAAATCATCTTTACAATTCAGCTATTTAGACTGCTTTACCTTTACATTCAGCTATTTAGACTGCTTTACCTTTACATTCAGCTATTTAGACTGCTATCATTTCAGTATTCACTGATTCTTGAAAGTTTGTCAAAAACAAGTGCTTATTCTGTTGAAAATCAATTACATTTTCATGAACAAAATGAATCCAGGTAATGACCGAGGGGTCTGTTACACAAATGTAGGCTACAGTTATTTGATGATTCCCATGGACAGACATCATAATTTCAATTGACTAAAAAAAATAATAATAATAATAATAAAAAATCACTGATGGAATTGAAAACTGTACTATCACCATGACGTAGAAGAATGTATTGAAGTGGTTCGGCAGATATGCACATAGTGAGTGTAAAACAATATTTTCTATTATTTTCTGATTGTTCAAAATGTGTCCATTATTCGTCACCACAATATTTTAACAAAAGACAATTAATTCAGGAATGCACAATGTCATTGTCATTACTTAGGACCCCTTTTCAAACCTTCAGCTCTACTGCATAGGCCTACTTCACTATCACATAAGCACCTAGCTTACTATTTTGTCTTCAATTTGTTAATTTGTTTGGACATTGGTACTGTCCAAACCATAAACTGTCAACACTGTCTGGGGTTTTAGTAGTATTATTATGCCTATAACAGTCCTACATAAATGTTAATTATACTTTTTCAGAAGATGTATGAAGCACCTGAGAAACAGAGCGAAAATAAAATGGCAAATGTGAACGAACTATGCATATTAGATGTAAAAGAGTAGTTTTTTTTCACCCACCGTCAGATGTCATCAACGTCAGATTTTGTTCCATATTTTACTCAGTTGTGCTGGTTAATGAAACATTACCAGACGTAGGCCTATTAGTAATAGGCCTAATTGTGATCCAAAATACTCTAGTCGCCACTGGGGTGCATTTGGAGGGTTTTTGTCACCATCACCCAAAAAACCTGACGGTGATGACATCTGATGGAGGTCACAAAAAACACAGAAGAGTTTTACGCGTTTTTGACAAGTTTTAAGAATATGCTTACAATATGTATCAATGATGTTGAATTATTAAAGTAATTCACTGTAACTTTCAACAGTCAACTGTAGGCCAACTATGAACACACAAACATGATTACAGGCATCCGCCACTAGAGGGAAGAAGAACATAAGATTTGGCTGAATGGGGAAATGCCTACTAAACATGGGTCAATTCAGGAGAGTTGGTTTGGAAATATTGCCATAATGTCACTGATAAACAGTGTGTTATTTTGTGGAGTTCAAATCACGTGTGTGAAGACAATATTGCATTTTCGCAAGGGTTGGGCTGTGCTACTGTCGCATGTTCCATAACATGGCTATTACCACTAAAATATAGAATAACATTTCTGATTATTTATCGTGTTCTTGCAATTTCACAGACTAGGTAAACTGTTGCAGCAGCAATGTATTTGCACAACCACCCATGGATTGTACAGTAAATGAACTCGAATGCACGACGTTTCAACATTCAACTCAACACGTCATACTGTGCCTACTGTGGGAGTCTGATATCTCTTGGAGCGTGCGTAAAATACACAAGTGCGTTGTCTCCTCTGCTCAGACAGACGGATGGATCGGAGACGTCTGGTTGAGATTACCATGCACAAATGTGGGGCCAGGATGAATGAAATTGTCTCATAGGTAACCATCTCTGTGTCAGGTAACTTTTGCACGCTACGCTAAACAGGAGGCTATATACGCAGCTTTTTGGGAAGAAAGCACACTGATGTGGCACGGGTTTATGTGGTGTTGGTTTATTATGTTGGCTCATATACTCTCAATCGCCGGTGGAATACGATTAGACGAGCGTTTGTTACCCTTTGGTACCACAGAGGGTGCCGTTTCTAGCGTGTATTTTAAAATATACACATTAATGGGTGTTCTTTCCAAATGTGCGTTTCTTGTCCAGTGCGCAGTCACGAACTGCGATGTTGCTTGTTGGCTTCCTCACAGGGTTGTGCAAGGGACCGTCAAGATTATTACTATGGGATATTTTTAATGGGCAGGTCATGTGCATCACTGGTCCTTTCATTTTGATATGTAGCCTTTCCGTGTAGCGTACAACACGATGACCTTGCCAATCTATGACCCATTGACTGAAGACGAAAAGCCTGGTCGCGCGCTGAGATTTGAGTTGACACATACTTTCAGTTACGCTCTATTGCTCACGCCCCGTTCCAAACAAATATTTCTGCTCCACATGGTCTGGGACTAGTCAAAAAGTTAACCATCATTACAGATTAATTGAAATGGTTTTGGGTAAGTCATACGAGTATTGCAGACAAATTTTGATATATCTTTGAGCTGTGAATGTATTTTTATAACAGCAGATTGCATTGCAGCTATTAGCAGGCACACCTAGATCACTAGGCTACCTTACTATGGGCAGAATAGTTAGCTGTACGCATACAATATGTCGGTCAACTGATGACCAATCGCCAAAAATGCACTGTACGTGCCAACCTACTGCATACTTTCGGTTCACCTGCAAGGACTTTAACGCCGCCCTCCGCGTCAGATGTTTTTAAGGGAAAATAGGAGGAGGCTCTTTTCTCTGTGTAGTGGGCTTCACACGCAGTAGCAGTTCGTGTTTAAACTGACATTGGTCGACTGTAAGCGGGATGGTACTGAGATATTTTGGATGTTGCGTCCAACACATTGAAGCTTTAAGACGTCTAGCAAGCTGTTTTTGTCTACTGGGAGTATCTACAGCATGAGGTAGGCTATGTTTGGGGAAACTCACAACTTGATTTTTTTTAGTGCGCTACGACTCACTTGTTGGCATGGACACTTTGTTTTTTATTGCTTGGCATTGTGTAAGTGTTTGGCTTGAAAAGAAAAGAAGTGATTGTGGGATGTCATTCAAACAGCCGTTTTCTCAGGTTATGGTAGGCCTAATTGCCTGTTCTATGAGATATTTCCTTCTCTCTCTCTCCCTCTCTCTCTCTCTCTCTCGAAATCAAATCATAGTCCTCGTGTAAGTCATGCACACTGAAATCTAGATAGGTTTCCTATCTCATGTAGCCTACTTGTAGTACATATGTAGTGTTCTGATGCTTGGTAAAGCCAAACAAGTGATGGTGCAGAGTAGACACGTTTGAATTTCTTTCCTAGAAAACCTGGCTCCAGATCCTGGAAAACCTGGCTCCAAACCAGGATATCTCCGAGTTGACCCCCCCCCCCACACACACACACACACACACACACACAGCAGCATTTACACCATATTGTACAACCAACCTCAACCTCCACCCTTAAGCACACACAAACACACACAAACACTCACATACACACACTAAAACAATGGCCGACTCCCGTCCTGTCCCACCAGGGTTTTAAGACTGACTGACATCCCTCAGGGGGTGTAGATGTTGCTCCTCAACATTCCACCCTAAATCCTCTCCGCCTCCCCAAGCCGCAGAACCCCCGAAAGGAGAGACCAGGGCGTATTCCCAGGTACAGCTTAGGCCAGTGGTTCACAGTGGGGGGGGATTTTTTATATAATATAACCATTCCAAAAAAATGATAACAGTATCCATTTATATGTTGTGTATGAATGTGATTCGAATGAATGTGTTAACTTTTCCTGTGATTTTTGACATTAAAATTCAGCAAAGATTATTTCCATGACGCACCCCCAATAAATTCCCAAACGCAACAGCCAAAATAATGTTCCGTTTGGAAATTTAATGTGGGTGGGTCATGGAAATAATCTCGGGTCCAAAAGGGGATCTCAGCAGAAAAAGCTTGGGAACCACTGCCCGAGGCTATCATACAAACTCCTGTTGCCTGGCTTTGTCATCCGTAAACTTCTGCTCGATTTTCATTTCCCAGCAAAACGGATTCCCCAAATCCTGTCATTGAAATGTATTATGAACTCTTTTGGCCTCTTTTTCAGTCTTTTACTCATCCAAAAAGTTCTATTTTGTATAATTATTGCACACTTCCTTTGGCCAGGTGCGTAAGAGTGGAGCCCCTGGGTCACTAACTTAACCCATTGTGTCCTGGAAACACATATGCGCTGCATTTGGGATTTTAAGATTTGACCTTTTTTATGAAATATGTTGGTATGTTAGAGCTGAATGAACACATTATAATGCAAGAGGAGGGTATTGGCTTTTAAATGCAACTTAATTCATGTTTGTACGTGCTTCGGAGGCTGAGATATTTAGTATTTAATAGGCAGAGGGCACCCTTTCCCAAAAAGGGCTTAGGACAAAATGGGTTAAGAGACAAGAGAGCTCCCGCATGCTGTTCACATTTGCAACGTTTACTTGCAACTTTACTTGCAACGTTTCGACTGTTGACCTTATTCAAGCAATTCAACAGTCAAATTATTGCTTGAAGAAGGTCAATAGACCGAAGCGTCGCAAGTAAATGTAAATGTAATGTTGCAAATGTAAACAGTGTGCGAGAGCTTTCTTGTCTCACTCACCCAAAAATAAGAAATGTTTCTGAAATGACCTCTTTGCTTCATTACATATTGAAGACAGACAACTTCCATCAATGTACTTACATACTAATAAGGCATTCGTAAGTGCTGTCTCTGCGTTCTGTTCAGCTCCTTGTACACAGTCTGTCTCTTAATTTGATGAGTTGCTTTTTCAGTTTGAGTGCTTGTTTGGGTTGAAGGCTAAGCTGACGCTAATCTAAGGTCTAACCTCAGCTTTCAGATTCGTGCTGTTTAAATATTTTAGGCAATGTGTGTGTGTTTGCCTGTTTGTGTGTGTTTTTACGTGTGTGCGTGTGTGTGTGCGTGTCTGTGAAATGTGTTGGTTTTTGAATGTGAACGAGAAATGTATTTGAATGATTTGCAAATCAGCATGTGTTGTTTTCTGAAGTGTTCTGGACATAGAATAAAACTATGTGTGTGTGTCTCTGTACAAGCAGCTTCAAATGCAGTTTATTCAACACTATACTCAGAATATATGGTCCCATTCAATTTTAGTGTTAAATTAAACTCTTTGGGTATTTAATTGACACTGTTAAGCCATACATGCTCTACTAAAACAGTGTGAAGTTCAACTCTCTTATCGCAAGTTCAACACACGGGCTTGATTTAACGCCAAATTGATCGGAAGAGCTGAATGGAGAGCTGAAACAACACTGTGTGTATGAGTGTAGTCTGTTGCACACTCATCCCATTCTTGCTGTTTCTCTTGCTGCAAACAGTACCATCCAGTCCTGGTGGGAGTTTGACGAGGACACAAAGGTTGTGAGTTGTTTCATTGCTTTATTACATACTGCACTACAGTGACGAAATGACGATAGCAGCTTTTTGGCTTTGGAGCTGCCTTGCTTTATCTCCCTCGTGTATAGCACTCTACTGCAGTATCTGGAAAATGTGTGAAGATTTTGGCTTTTGTGTTACAATGCTTTGACCCCTATGTAGCACACTACTAATGTGAATGAAGCTTTTAGGCTTTGGAGCCATCTTGCTCCCTTGGTAGCATACTGCAGTATGTGGAGGGTGGGAGAACACTTGCTTTGGTGTTACTTTGTTGTCGCTGTCCTCCTTTCAGTCATAGCACGCTACAGTGACTGCATTTTTTGGCGTTGGTGTTACCTTGCTTTGCCCCATACAAGCTACATTATAGCAAACAAATTAAGCGTTTAGGCTTTTAAGCTCTGTTGCTTCTCTCCCTTCGTAGCACACAACAAATAAACAAAATGCGCTTTTTGGTAAGTGTCTTGCTTTGTCCTAGCACACTACAATACGACTGATCCACCAGCCAAAATGGCTTGTGGATGTTAATATTGTTAATATTACTAGCCAAATACACACTCCCTAATGGGTCAAAGTGGCTAGTAATTTGATCTATTCTACCAGCCAAGCTGAAACTTCACCAGCATTTGGCTGGTTAGCTGGTGTTCATTTAGAGCCTTGCACACTACACTACAGTCCATTGTTGTAAGTGAGTGAAGCCTCTTGTCCTCAGCATGTGTCTGAATAGTGCAGTATGTGGAGAATGAGTAGAGAGCATTTTGGCTAAAGTTGTAGGCTAGCCTAG
>NC_085876.1:6156863-6211863 GCF_034702125.1 Engraulis encrasicolus
ATTATGGGAAATACCAAATGCCAGAGGAAGATCCCTCTGTTCGATCGAAACGTTGCCGTATGTAAAAATGAAATTAAGTTTTATTTTTGGCGTTAATACCCAGTGTGCGGACCACTTCATCACACTGCGTACCACTTTTTGTCTGCCACCTCGATTACTGCTTTGTGGATGTGTGCACCCCAACTTCCAAATAGCCTACCAAATGCCGACATGGGAAAGACACACGAATGCGAGTGTTATTATCCACTGGAAAACGAAAATGTTTATACTCAAGTTTTCGAGACTCGTAAATATGGGTTTCCAAGAGCACATGAATGCACAATTAGTTCAACACTCATAGAGTCAAATTTAACACTCTTCAAGTGTCTAAGTGTAATTAGCACTACACAATGTATTGTGTCCTCTGGACAAAAGTCCACAAAATTCGTATGTCGATATAACAAATCATCTGATGGTTGGGCCTGGGATGTCCTCCTGATACAGAGACGGCCAACAATGCAGGAATACGTACAGCATCTCCTCTGGACAAAAGTCGACACAATTCGTTATTCATACTGATGCATTGTACACAAAGGTAACTGTAGTCTTGGCTAGGGCAAAGATTTTCTATGTGACGTTTTACCAACTCTGGCTGCCACCTCTGTCTGACAAAGTAGTTGATGGAGTCAACGAACTTCATTGCCTAATTTATTGAAAATATTATGTTGCAAAGCAGCGTGGTCAACTGTAAATGAGTCTTTTATGCTAGCTATTCCGGTCGTAAGAGATATGTAACTATCATGCTTTCAAAATATATGTTGTGCAGCCCACCTCCCCAGAAAAAAGGAACATGCACAGGTTTTGCACATCAAGTTTAGAAATTACATTCACAAATACAAAATCGCCATCTTTTCAAGGGACCTAATCAGGATGGGTGGTGTTTGTAGTCAGAGTGGCTGCTTTAACTATAAAGTGCAGGGAGAACTCCTGTAGTTTCTGTTCAAGCTATTCGTCAGCATTATATGCAGCTGTCCCAACAACCTACTTCACTCCACAGCACTTCACCCTCCACTACCATTCCGATTTTTATGTCTCCCCCGCTCCCCCGTTTGTTTGTCTCTTGTGCCTCTATTTTTTTCATACTGTTGTTTGTTCATCTGCCAGAGCACAGCAATCAGATTGTTTTTTTCCCCCGTCGTCAATGTTGTTTTTGTTTTCCCTCTTCCTAATGACTATCCTCCCTTTCTCCATCCCTTTGTCTGTCTCTCCATTTTTCTCTGAGGTTGCCTAACTCTGCTCTCATTATGTATCTAGCCTATTTCTCTTCTCTCTTCTCTTCTATCTGTTTTTTCCACAGTACTTTTCTCTTCATTCTATACTTTCTTTCTCTATGTTCGAACTCTTTCGTCTGTCAAATAAACATCCAAACTTCTTCCCTATTTCACTTTCCACCTGTGTCTCACAAGTACAATAAAGGCAAAGGTGACACATACTGTAGTTCTTGTCCTTGTCAGAGCAGAGCACAAGGTTTTTCAGGGCTCAGTTGTGACACTAGCCTGGCTGTTGCGACAACAGAGCTTACAAGAGCTTAGCCTGCCCTGGCCAGCTCTCGTGTACTATACAATGACTTGTCAAAGATGGGCTTGCTTGACCTCTGTCATCATGTCATCGAATGTCCGCTTGACCCGTGTCTATCAAATGTACCTGCACGTTACTGGATGCAGTTACAACAGGGTCATCTGCATTATTTAGTAGCAGACGGCAGGTCCCGGGCTATACTACGTAGATCATGGCACATCACATTGCAGCTACGAGACTCTTTTATCCAAAACGCCTAAGCAAAGAGGACATCAACAAAATGTCAAGGTGGAGGCCAGGGCACACTAGAAAATGAGAAAACAGCAAAAAAAAGGCACTGTTAATGCCACTGTTGAAATGAACTATGCTTCGGGTAACATTTGAACCAACCAACGCAATGATTTTAGCCTTAGGTCAGTGAAGCATTTTCAATGCTTCTCAATTTTTAAGATTACACTGGCCACTGGTCTTTTGACTCCATGTTAGAGAAATTTGACCCTTGACAGTGTTGTAAATTCTCTGTTTGGATTTATACAAGTTTTCTCTGAAACATGAACAGCTCATTTAGTTTACTGTGTAAGTGAGTGAATGCCTGCTTGTCTGCCTCACTGTCATTTTAGATTCTATCTGGAGAGCCATTCTGTTCCTCAGTGCTACTGTCACAGCATATTGTGGTTTGCCAAATTATAGACAGTGAGGCTGCAGTCAGCAAATCAACAGGCTAGGTGTCAGTCATTGTATCCAAAGCATGACAACAGTATGGTTTCCAGTGATGGGCAGCCTGGATTCAGAAGCTCAAATCAATGAACAAAGCAATGACCAATTGCCCTTTTTGGTACAGGAGAGGTACAATCAGGTCTTGTGGCACTGGAATGTCCACTCATCACTAATGGTCATCACTAATTGAAAGTTTTGTCTTTCATAGTTGTGAGCTGGAGAGGCCCACCCAATGAAAACGCTTTATAACTTTGATTGGCCACTCATAAAAAAATGAGTTTTAGTTAAATGCACCTGTTTTTATTCTGCTCTCGCCTAGTCAGCGGTTTCTGACTGCCACTGATGTCAATAAAGGCCTCTGTTGCACTTTGTGCCACTGCGCTGTACCGCTTACCCGTTAAGACACAGCGTTATAAATTGGCTGTTACCAGAATGGCAATGACCAGGTCGTAGTGCATTACTAGGCCCTGTGTTAATAACCGCATTTGTGCCATAACTGTGTTATGCCATTGTGGTGTAGCACTGTGGTAGTTCACTTTTCACCATTACAGCGTTTCACCGGTGGAACGACGTGCATTATGGGGCTATGTCTGATTCATACCCTACATTTGGTAAATTACATGTAATTCTATTCCCTCAATCCCTTCATTACTCTGTCTGTATTTGACACTTCCCCCAGTTGTTTCCATACATTTCATGTGTAATCTTAAGCCCCTCATTTTCGTGTCAAAGTATATGCGAATCTGTATCCATATTCATCTCATACGTAGGATATGAGGGGGTCTTTTCAAGTAAGGTGTGTGAAGAAAGGACTGGTTCAGGCGTTAGTTATTATCTGTGTGAGGGGAGGCTGCTGCTTTATTTCTGTGATGTGTGTGTTGTGCTTGTCTCGTCTCGTGTGTCTGCCTATTTTGGATTCGTCTATTCTTAGCATTTCTTTGATGGATTTCCCACAGGTAGACCGCACAGCTCTCATATGCTGGTTTGTCTTTCACTGGGACTGCCTCTTGGTCCCTGCTGTTATGCAGGATATGTGGCTTATTTGCTCTCTCTCTCTCTCTCTCTCTCTCTCTCTCTCTCTCTCTCTCTCTCTCTCTCTCTCTCTCTCTCACTCTCACTCTCACTCTCACTCTTACAAACACCCCCCCCTCTCTCTCTCTCTCTCCTCTGCTCTCCTCTCACCCCATGCTCTTCTTATCTCATTTGACCTCCTCTCCTCTGCTCTGTTACCCTCAGGGCTGGGCAGAGGGTGTACCATCCGTTGGGCAGCATGCAGTAGAGTGGAGCAGCTCTTCCTCAGCTGGAGTGTTTGGGAGCGAGGGTACCCCAGGAGAAGAAGAAGAGGAGGAGGAGGAGGAGTGGGAGAGCATGGCTGTCTTTAAGCTTGAGAACGTGGAGGACCTGTATGAGATCGGAGAGGTGCTTGGCAGGTAGGAGACTACATGTATCTTTGCAAACGTTTGTATTCTTTTCGGGGTCGTAGAAGTGTTCAGAAGATAGGAAACATGTACATCTACATGTGTTTTTGTATTTGTAACCAACTTTTATTAAGCATTTGACAGATAATAGACTATTTTACCTAATTTTTTTATTCTGATGAAATCAGAGAGGTGTTTGGCATCAGAGAGGTATTCAGCAAGCATAAGAGGCTACTTAACCGTCATTGTTTTCATTTTGATCTTTTGATACCGATGTCAAAGTGGAAACCAATATATTTTAATTACCTAATGAAATGTGCTTTATACACTAGGCCTACACTTTGTACAAATTAGGCTGGTTTCAGAAGTGTGGGCTTGAGGGAGTAGAGTGCTGCCAAAACTAACACTTAGGAGTTTGCTTATCTTGTTTAATGACCATTTTCAACCTTGACAGCTCTGTGTTATCCTCTGGAAACTACCTTGAACCAGTTGTTGGTTTGTTCATGCTGTCTCTGCCACACAACAGAAGTTTTTTCTTAAAGTGAGGGTTGTATATGAGGATTGAGTGCACATGTTACTTTTGATTTTTAGTTTTCGAATTAGACCTGAGAACTTGAAGTGAAAGTAGCAAAATTCACATGAAAGTGGCACGCGGTGCTCATGACTTGATTTCCCTATCAGGTCCTCCTCAGAACTGTGCGGGGATGTTTATATATGGTCATTTAGTGTATAGAGCTCGAAAGTGACGTCACTTCCCCCGATTTCATGGGACCTCAACGGCGTTTTTAGCCGAAAATCGTAGCATGTAATCCAATGGCGGTATTAAAATGGCATTTCGATCCCCTTCGAGTTGTGCCACAAGCTCCATATATATTGTTTCTGATATTTTTGCTTAATTTTTCGTACGAACCCCCACATTTTTTAGAAAGCTGTGTTTCTTCACATTTTTCATGCCGACGGTCTCGGAACAAAACATTGATACTTCTGCATGAATAATCTTTATCTATCATCTTAAACAGCATATTTGTAGCCCAGCGCATATCATGACTGAGATCAGAAGATATTTACTCGCTACCACGTTGTTAGATGGTCAGCTTAGGTCCCGTGAAACGCGGAACTAAGGGGCGGGACTTTCGAGCTCTATTGTACTGTATTCTGATTTACAACCAAATGTCTTACTGTCAATGACTTGTACAGCATATGTGTTCTTGTAGCAGGACTCTATATTTTGTCTTTTTCTCTGGCAACAAGAAAAAAATTCTATAGATATTCAGACACATACAGCAACGTAAACTTTTCAACACAGCGATAGACTCAAATGCCACTACACGTTACTGGTCAAAGCTGTAAACCACTTACATGGCAGCAGAGTCAATGACAGAGCTAGTACGTCTTCGACGTCTGTTAGCCTACCTAAAGGTAATGATACACAGGACAACTTTTCGGGCAACCCTTCTGGGCAACATCACGATTGGCTTTTCATTTTGGAATGGAAAAAAAGTTGTCTGCTACAGTACTTATCCAAGATCCAAGTTGACCTGTATATCACCTTTAGACTGTCTACAATGTCATAGCAATGTTGTTATAGTTATGGTTCAGCTTTTCCAGCAGACAGTGAGTAGGATAGCCGGTGTTCCCATCGGTGTGAAAGAGCTACGCAAGCAAACTCTAACCTCCCTGTCCCTGTTTTTTTCAGGGTTTTTTGACTTGCGTTCATAGCCCCATAATGCACACCGTTCCACCAGTGGAACGTTGTAATAGTCATTAAGAAAGTAAACTACCATAGTAGTACGCTACTATGACATAACACAGGGCCTTAAGTAATGCAGCATGACTTGGTCATTGCCATTCTGGAAACAGCAAATGTTTAACGCCGTGTCTTAACGGGCTAAATTGTTCGGCAGTGGCCATTTTGGGCAGGTGCGTGAGGTGCGTGAGCGGGCCTCCGGCGCTCTGTGGGCCGGGAAGTTCGTGAAGATCCGTCGCGGCGCGGGCAGCCGTCTGGGCATGGAGAGGAAGAGCGTGGAGAGGGAGGTGGAGGTGCTCCAGGCGCTGCAGCACGCCAACGTCATGGCCCTCAAGGACGTCTTCGAGAGCCGCGCCGAGATCGTGCTCATCGTGGAGCTGTGAGTAGCCACGAGTGTGTGCCTGTATGTGCGTGTGTGTGTGTGTGTGTGTGTGTGCCTGTATGTGCGTGTGTGTGTGTGTGTGTGTGTGTGTGTGTGTTTAGCTGTGTGAATAGGTATGTGGGTGTGTGTGTGTGTGTGTGTGTGTGTGTGTGTGTGTGTGTGTGTAGCTGTGTGAATAGGTATGTGTGGGTGTGTGTGTGTGTGTGCGAAGCTGTGAGTAGTCGTGTGTGTGTGTGTGTGTTTACGTGTGTGTGTGCGTGTGTGTTGTTGTTTGTGTGTGCATGCTGCAACATGCCAACATCATGGCCAGGATGTTTTGGAGAGGTTGTGCTCATCATGCTACTTGTGTGTGCTTCTGCCAAAATACTTACAGTATGTAGTCACACCGACAAAGCTGAATTGAATTGGTTTGATACAGATAGGCCGACAGAACAAGAAGGAAACAGGAGAGTGAGGTAGAGGGACGCATAGACAATACAATACAATACAACATGTATTTATATAGCGCAGTATCACAACTACAGTTGTCTCAAAGCGCTTTCAACATACACATACTGGTGAGTCAGTGAGGATGAGAGGTGGACACAGAAAGGAAAGTCTAGGAAAAGGTGACAGCAGAGTGACAAAGAAGAGCTTGATGAAAGACTCCAGCCTGGAAGTTGATAACCAGAGAGAACCAGACTGGACAGGCCAGGAGGATGAGCTAGACAGGCTGGTGCAGCACAGCAGGCATGTGGCTGGCTGACCCCTGGAGAAGGCTGGAGATAAGGGAAAGGGGGGGTGAGACGGAGGGCGGGGGGCTACAGATAGGGGAAAAAGAAAGAGGTGAAGAGAGAGGAGGAGAGAAAGGGAGTTTGGGGGTGGGGCAGAAAGAGAATGGGGATAGAGAGAGGGGAGAAGAGAGACAGGATGAGAGAGAGGGGGAGCAAGGGGGATCAGGAAAAAACTTTAGATAGAGGGAGAGAGAGGGAGAAAGTGAATTGTGGGGATGGAGAAAGAGAGAGAGAGACAGAGACAGAGAGAGGGTGAAAGAGAGGAGAGGGGAGAGAGGGGTGATGGGGCTCCAGAGGAGTAGAGAGGAGGTCAAGAGCCTAGGGCAGCTGTGATATCTGGCAGAGAGCATTCTCTTGGCTACTTCCACCACATCTCCCCAGCGATACTTACAGATGGAGCAGTGTAATTATAGAGTCGTGCTATAGTCAGGTTGGCCAGATCGCATGGCAGCTATCCAATGTTGTTGTCACGTTTTGCCGACACTCACTGAAACTGGGCCATTTACTCAAACTTGTGGAGCATGGCACATTGCGGCTCCACTGCTACTCTGGGAAATGAGAGGTGAGAAAAGTGACCAACAATTATAAATAACATGACACTCATACGTGGTCTGTGGAATTAGCATGTGGTTTGTATGTGTCAAGTGCATTGTGGTGAACTGGTCAAATGGTGATGGGGAAATGATGCTTGATGTCCTCATTAATGATCAGAAAAGTGGGAGTAGATGGTCAGTCTTTTTTTAAGTTCTGCTCTTTGTTTACGTATCTTTTAAAAACGTTTTCTTTTCCATATTGTCTTGTCATTGCACAAGACATTTCTATTTCTTTCTTTCTCTTTTTGCTCTCTTTTCATCCTCCCTCTGTCAATCTTCTGTCTTTGGCTCTGTTTATCCCACATACAATTATACCAACCCCCACCCCTCTCTATATATACCTCTATTTCTATCTCTACCACACACCTATCACCCCTTCATCTCTTGTCTTTCTATCTCTTGTCGGTCTAAAAACCAACTGTTTTTTACTTCTCTGTTTTGAAGTCTGACCAACTCTCTCTGTCTCTCTGTCTCTCTGTCTCTCTGCCCCCCTCTCTCTCTCTCTCTCTCTCTCTCTCTCTCTCTCTCTCTCTCTCTCTCTCTCTCTCTCTCTCTCTCTCTCTCTCTCTCTCTCTCTCTCTCTCTCTCTCTCAGTATCAGTGGAGGAGAGCTGTTTGACTTCATTGCTGAGAAGGAGAGCCTGACTGAGTCGGAGGCCATTGAGTTCCTCAAGCAGATTCTGCAGGGAGTGAGCTACATGCACAGCAAACACATTGGACACTTCGACCTCAAGGTACACACCAGGACACAACATCACATCATCACATCATCGTCAACAGATAAGATGATAGCTCCCTGCCGAGGGACTACAGATGCAAATCAGCATTTTAGCTAACTTGGCGCTGGAACAGTCTTGTACATGACCCCTGTCAAATAAGCCAATAAACTAAACTGTTTTAAACTAAACTAAACTAAGACTTATATTTATATTAACTAAATATTTGGCGATGATTCTTAGAATGTACTTGAAATGAACATTTTGTGATTATTAGAATGTGTACAATTCAAACACATTGGACACTTTGATACCAAGGTACATGTATGTGCGTGTCCTTATTTCTTCTTTCCAGCCAGAGAACATGATGTTGTCCAGTCATAGCCAGCCCAATCCAGATGTGAAGATCATAGATTTTGGGATGGCCCACCGCTTCATCCAGGGGGAGGAGTACAGGAGCATGGGGGGCACCCCCCAGTACATAGGTGAGTGGTACAGTCATGTCCAGTTCAGTCCCACCCCCAGTAGATAGGTGAGTGGTACAGTCAGAGAGTCTGGATGAGATATTATACTCCTAGAATCTCTGATACAAACATGTCCAGTTCATTCGCACCCCCAGTACATAAGTGAGTGGTACAGTCCAGTTCAGTTGTACCAACCAGTACATAAGTATGGTAAAGTCCAGTTCAATTCAATTGCACTCCCAGTACATAAGTAAATGGTACAGCACTGTACAGTACAGTGAAGTCGCAACCCCCGTTCAATTCAATCGCACCCCAAGTAGGTAGGTGACTGGTACAGTCCAGTCCGATTTACTTGCACCCACCAGTACATTGAAGATACACAGTTGTCATTGTGAGTGTCTTTAATGGCAACAAGTGAGGCATAGTATTGGTCAGTGGGGTTTCAGTCACAGTGCCCATACTTTGGGGAATTCAAGCATGGGGGCACCCTCAGTACATAGATGAGTGGTACAGCCCAGTGTTCTTCAGTTATCTTACAACATCTTACCTGCTACACACAGCAATGTTGTCAGGCTGTCTCTGAATGTGCTATGCCTGTGTGTGTGTGTGTGTGTGCTTGCGTGTATGTGTGTGTCTGCGTGTGCGTGTGTGTGTGTAGGTATGTATGTGCGTGCAGAAGTGAGTGTGTCCGTTGCTTACTGCCAGCCAACAAAAGAAGTGAAGGAATGTTGGTTTCTATGGTGAGCGGTGGTGCAGGAAATGACTGTGCAGTTTGACATGGAGGGGGGAAAGACTGGACATGACCAGAATTAAAAGTAAACATCATTGCCTTACAGTTGAAAGCAGTCAGTACCACAAGTTTCCCAAAACACACACACACACATAGCTGTGTTTTTTATCTATTAACATTGTGCAAGTGCAACTTGCAGCTAATAGCTCATCTCTCCCACCATCTTCAACAGTACAGAGAAGTGAGTCTAGGTCTTCTCCATAAGGTGCTCATGTAGATCTGTGGGGGATTTCAGAAACGTTACACAAACTGTTAATATACTTGGAAATCACAATGATAACATAGATAAGCATGGTGCGATTTGTCAAGGAATAAACAAGTGGGATACTTTTCCGATTTTTAACAATGGACCTATAATGGACATGTAAAATCATTGGGAATTGATCGTTTCATGAATACTTACCAAGTAATGAACTAATATTGACTAGTATGACCAACTTACAGTAACTTTTGCAGCTAAAAATATCTATTTCTGGAAATTCAAAATGGCAGCCATGGAGAAGAGACATCTTTTAATGTATGAAAAGCCCACTCATAAGCCTCAGTCACAATGAATACTTATAATTTGATTGTTGCAGTGGCAAGTATTTGTGAAAAGGTAACATTTGTGGATGGGCAGCATGAACTCTGGAAATGAACTACTAAAATATTACACAGTGCACCTCTAACATCTGGTGAAATCATCATGTGCACTTGCACTGGACAGAAAATGAGGCTGCTAACTATGGTACATCGGGGGGAAATCCAGATGATCTAAATCACCTTTACTCTTCACACATTTTACTTTTCAGAGGAAGAGGTTTTGGGTTCTGGGTGTATCACAGATATTTTAAGATAGTGTCTCTTCCTCTTTTTATCACCAAATGGGTCAGCCATTTTTGTTCACCTTTCTGAATAGGTTTACATGTCACTTTTCAGAGCTGGTCACTGAGTGAATCAATTGGTCTTCATCTTTAATAATGTTTACTGAGCTGGCTAAAATCCAAAGCTATAAACATGAAATTTAAAGCCATACCCCAGCCCCAGGTGAAATTAAGTCACTTCCCACAGTCCCTAGAGCTATAGAGATAAGTTAACACAAGCACTTTCAGGCAACCAAACCATTGCTTCAATCTAGCAGCAAGGAATTTTGAAATGGATACATAAGATTACAGCAACTATGCTAAACTCAGCTAATGTCCGCTCCGTTAGCTTCTTTGTTACCAGATTCTGTTAAATAATTTCAAAAGAAAAAAAGTTTACCGCACACCGACTTTGTTTAGTGCAAACAACATGTTTCCCCTCCGTGCATCATCAGGTTCGCTCAGAAATTGGTCAACTTTGTTCTTTTGAATTGAGAAGACATTTAACAATGTACAAAAAAGACCATAGCTTCTCAAGTTTGCACATACATTATTTTGCGTTCAAGTCTAGTTCATCAATTTTATGTAATAACAGTGAATGAAACACCACACAGATTGCGCACAATCACACATGTTATCAGTAGGCCCTACTCGCCCACAAACTCATAGTGCTTCTCACACTCTGACACAAGTCTCCCACATACTTTCAAGGGAGTTTTCCCTGTCTGTGCCATAGGCTATCTCTTCACACTCTCACTCTGACACACCTGCCTATTCGCCCACATACTTTCCCAGCATATTGAGTAGAGCGAGGCTATCTTTCAGGGCTGATGACCAACATCCAAAAAAAGCTGGCAATTATCCCAGAAAGTGTCAGAGTTTTGTTTGTATTTCCTGACCCAAACCTCTCGTCGGAGTTAATACCAGGACTACGCCTTGACACAGAATGAGCCCCAAAGCATCAAGACTCCAATGACATAATCCTGACTTCGCGGTTGTTCATCCAGCTGATACTAATTGTATTTTTTAGTTGGACAAGACTTGGCAGGAACTTTGCATGGACAAAAAATGTATTTGCGGTTTTCTCAACACAAATGATTCATCAGTTATCTATTTGTTATCTCGTATCTGTACAAAGCCTTGTATCAATATAAATTATCTGTTTTTGAATGATTGGAGCAGACATGAAGTTTGGAAGATTAGTCATTGAGGCTTTATGACTTTTTACTGTAGGTCCTTTCCCTGACATTTGAATAAGTAAAGTAAAATGTTAGTCCAGAAGTAGTGTAGCAAACTCTGTTTTCTTTCATTGTGGCCTTTTGAGACAAGAATAACTTGACAACAGTAGAGAAATATAATACAAAATACACATGTATCACCAAAATGGCATACATTAAAAATAACCAAGATGGTAGCCAGTAGATCTAAAAAACAGATATATCTACACACAATGGATTAACTGTTGTTTGTTTAAGCCTTGAAGTTCCTCTCAGGTACTGTAGGCTAGGCAACAAATTTGCACTCGCACTCAGGTTGGAAAGCCATAAACAACAACTGTTTTTTATACTTCTCTGTTTTGTAGTTTGACCATCTCTCTCTCTCTCTCTCTTTCTCTCTCTCTCTCTCTCTCTCTCTCTCTCTCTCTCTCTCTCTCTCTCTCTCTCTCTCTCTCTCTCTCTCTTTCTCTCTCTCTCTCTCTCTCTCTCTCTCTCTCTCTCTCTCCCTCTCTCTCTGTCTCTCTTGCAGCTCCCGAGGTCATTAACTACGAACCACTGAGCACAGCAGCCGACATGTGGTGAGTTACACACACACACACACACACACACACACACACACACACACACACACACACACACACACACACACACACACACACACACACACACACACTCACACACACACACACACACACACACACACACACACACACACACACACACAAACATATGGACACGTGTAGGCACATACACACACACAACCTGTTAGTAGTATAGTCATACACACATGCACATTCGCATACACATGGACATGAACATGCATACATGCATACGCACACACACAAATGTCATACACGTTCACACACACACTCAGAGACTCATACAGTGACTCATGCAGCGATGGCACATTCTGCCTCCTCACGGCCTGGCTCCTGGCTGTAACGTCAACATGGTCTGTGTGTGTGTGCGTGCGTGCGTGCGTGTGTGTTTAACAGACATGTTGGGACTAGCATCATCCCCCACAGCCCTAACGTCTTTTCTGTGTGAGTGAAGGCATTTGCTTGCTTGTGACTGCATTGCCGCTAAGGCATCTACCTAAGTGTGCATTATCTGATTATACGTAAATAAAACTAGTACAAAGTAATAAACAAAACATTATTTTGCACATATGGTATTTCCTTTTCCACAGTATATGCACAGTTACAGTTTTTCTTGATCGCTTTAACACAGTTATCACTCCAAAAAGCACATTTTCACAACAGTTAATGCACCGGGCTAACCAGAGAAACCAATTTTCCAAACACAACATCTTGTGTGCAAAAGGCTCTTACGTTTCCAAAATATTTAACATATGTAATGAAAGCAAACTTTGTCTTCTCAATACACACTACATAGCAGTGTGTGAACACTACCAGTCAGTCATTACACAACAGACAGAAAAATACAAAACATTGTTATCATTTTGACACAATTTTCCCATGCTTAACGCTGTTGTCAATTACATAACTTTCATGTCAGTAACATTTTTGTTTCATTTACTTAGCCGGTGACTCTGCTTGATTAGGATCTAGTGACTAAGAGCAGGGCTGTAGTGGTCAAATTAGAGGTGGGTAAACTATGATTTTTTTGATCAGACAGACCGTGACGCGACGCAACGCGACGCAACGTTTTTTTTTTTTGGGGGGGGGGGGTCATCGGTGTATCTGTGTATCTACAGGTATGAAAATGGGTATGAGGCCAGGCATGATAGTAGGCCTATAAAGTATCGGTATCAATGCATCCAAAATGGTAATTTGTTTAAAAGCCACTAGAACGTTTTGGCATGCACATTCATTTGTCTACTATAAATGACATTTAAAATCTCTTCAGTTAGGCCTATTAGGCCTATCACATAATTTGTGTGATCATATGATGCAGAGTGTGCCTTTGTTACAATCCTAGATAGTAGGCCTAACACCTATAGCCTATTGGAGTAAATCAACAGCATAACAATGCAGCTCAATTTCATAGGCGTATTCCAATTTCTGCATTAGGTTTTTAAAATTAGACTCACCATCATGTAGGCCCATCTCAGCCATTCCCCACAAAGATGAATGGCATTAGGCTATATAACATTGGAAACTAATTATAAAAAACCCCACAACATTTGTGGTTTACAACTGAATTGATAAGGAAGTGCTATTAGGCTACATTTTAGGCTTATATGTGTATAAGACAGCTCACAATTTACCCCTCCACTGTCATCCATTAGGCCTACTTAGCTAGGCTACTTGTAGTGGCATGCTCAGAGATTAGCAATAGGCACTGCAGCCATTACGTAAGAGAGGAACTGGAGTTTTACCTATTATTAATGAGCTAACCCATACAGCGTTATCAATAACTGCAAAGGCAATAGACAGAAGAAGAAGCTGATGAAGAAGAAGCTTAATTTCTTAACTCAGGAATGAGTCCTTCTAGCTCTGAGAACTTGTTTTGCAAATAACTTGGAAATGTCAGATCATGAAAGAATCTTGTGACAAGGTGTAACAAAACGTGTACCTCCCTAAATGATGGATTTGGTGGTGTTACTAGGCTTACTCCTGTGTTAGGTTACTTTCATACCTGGCTTCACACGCGGGATTTTTTTGTTTTCCAACTCCACCGCGCGAACGTGCATTTGCGTTTCTATCGGCATTGCCGTCCGTAGAATCGGCGGACAGATGCGCTTTCGCTTGTAAACATGGGGCGCACTGGCTTGTCCCCTACTTCTTTCGGACACACGGTGCGAAGTGGCTAGATTTGATGAGAAGGGCGTGACTAATTTGCGAACAGTAGAGAGAAACCTGCAGTGGAGTCATATGGAACGGAATGAACATTATAATGCAGAGGTCTATATTTCAGGCAGTCCAACAAAATCCCGGACATTTCTGAAATCCCCCCCGCACATTTTTTTAGGTCTCAAAAGTAGGGAAAAAGAGGACGTCTGGTCACCCTATCCATGATGATTAACTATGATTAACTATGCAGGCAGGCAACTACACAACGTGTAGGCCTATGTGTTTACATATTCCCTGGATCTTGATTGGTGTCGCCGCCGCAGCCGAAAGGCACTGATTGGAAGGTCACATACCCGAATACAGAGCAGATGAAAATGATTCCTACTAAAGCGTTAAGTAGGCCTATGTTCAACAATATTTTTTAAATTACACCAAATTTATTTTGGATTATTCCAACGGCAGATCACAAGGCGCAGGGAACTTTGACGTGCGTAATTGCCATTAAGAGCTGCGTAAACGCTATTACTGTAAGAGGTGGGTAAACGCTATTTAGAGGTGGGTAAACGCTATTTCCTAAATTCCAGAGGTGCGTAAACGGCGTTTACTTGCGTTTACCCTCCACTACAGCCCTGACTAAGAGGTAGCAGGCCCAGTAAATGATTTGCACAAAAATTGTGTTGTGTGTGTGTGTGTCTTTTCTTACAAAAAATTGACAGTAGGCTAGGCAGTGTCAATAATGCCTTCTTGCAAAGAATTTGATTGAGAACCAGGATCCTTTGAAGTAATTGTTGTTTTGTTTTTTGTTTATTTTTCCCAAACAAATTGTCTGATAACTGTATTACTCCCTGTGTTTTGTATAAAGTAGACAACTGTTTTCACGTTGATCTAATTTGTTTTCTCATTTGGTGCTAATGTGTGTCTTTTGACATGAAAATGAGGCTTTGACAAAAGATTGTTGAGTTTTTATGGCAATGTTAAGGTTTTGATAGCAGAGTTTCGTGCTGGGATATATGTGAAGGGTTTATCTTCAAGTGTTGAGAGTAATTGGCTTGTGTGTAGAGTTTTGACTCTATGAGCGAAATTTTGCAAATTGTGTGCAAGCAGTAGGCAAAAACTGTAAAAGAACTTACACTGTAATGTAGGGAACAAACAAGTAAGATCCTGCGTATATAGACTGATTGCTAAATTAAGATTTTTGAGAGAAAGTGTCAAATAGGTGCTTCCGTGCGTTCATACAACTGGGGTAAGTTCTAAAAGTCAGGAAAAGATTTTGTCTGTATGGCTATCAGAGCTTAAACAATGAAATGTTTTCTACTTAAATGACACATGTGTTAACTGTTCAGCAAAAATTGCGTTATATGAATGGAAAATGTGTCAAGTCAATGAGAATGCGTTACCACATATGCACAACGTGTCTTTTGCTTTGCTGAAATAGTGGTCAGGATGACTTTGTCCGAGTCAGTTTCAAAAATTGTTTTAAAGCAATTGAGAAAAACTGTAACAAACTGTATGTGTGTGCATAGACGTTACTGTGTGTGTGTGTGTGTGTGTGTGTGTGTGTGTGTGTGTGTGTGTGTGTGTGTGTGTGTGTGTGTGTGTGTGTGCATTTGCAGTGCCTGTTGGTTAATGTTTAAATGTGTTTGATAGTTTTCCAAGTGATAGTAAAGGTGATGGTTATCGTGTCCAACTGACCATTCCCCAAAGCGATGGTGGACAGTACTAAAAACATCATAATTCAAAACTCTCTTCCATCCTGCATGAGAGAGCAGAGAAAACAAACCGTATCTCTCTGATGTTATTCATTAAGGCTATCTGTCATGCACTGTGTGGGGACCCATGAGAGTTGTGGGAGTCCATATGCTCTCTCTGTGGTTTGGGTGGTTCCTGCTGGAAATAATGTCATTTCTTGTCTCTGTTTTCTTTTTTTTTTGCAGGAGCATGGGCGTCATCACATACATTCTGTGAGTATCCCCTACTCTCTCTCCCGCTGTCTTATTGTGTGTGTGCGTGCGTGCGTGTGTGCATGTGTGGTGTGTGTGTGTGTGTGTGTGAGAGAGAGAGAAAGAGTACAGTGCCTCCAGGTTATTTGTTCTTTCTCTGCTATATCCACTCAGCATGTGAGTCACCCATGGAGCTCCCTAATCAGACTCATGAAGACACTCATCAGGCAGAAAGAGACACCTCATTAATCTCTTCTCTTCTCTTCTCTTCTCTTCTCTTCTCTTCTCTTCTCTTCTCTTCTCTTCTCTTCTCTTCTCTTCTCTTCTCTTCTCACTTACATTACAACATATTTTTTTTCCACTAACATTACCTAAATTAATAAATATCCACAGACCCGTGTTCTCTTCTCTTCTCTTCTCTTCTCCTCTCTTCTCTTCTCTTCTCTTCTCTTCTCTTCTCTTCTCTTCTCTTCTCTTCTCTTCTCTTCTCTTCTCTTCTCTTCTCTTCTCTTCTCTTCTCTTCTCTTCTCTTCTTCAAATTATGAATTTGCACTATGTTTACAAGAAATATTTCTAATCTTATGTAGCCTTACATTTCTTGAAATCAGTAGATAATGCCCATAGGAGCAGGTTTGGCAGAGAGGCCCTCTGTTTTTACCATAAAGGCCTGTATTTTACGACAATAAGCCTATGGTGAGTTTGAGATATGAAGTAATATCGCTCTGACTCAAATGCAGTCTGCAAGAGACACTTAGAAGAAGATTTGGCAGAGAGACTTTGCGTGTTTATCATGAAGGTATTTTACTGAGATATCACTACATTGAGTCAGTGTATTATGTAACAGACTACAGTCTTACATAATATCTAATATCTTTTTGAAGTTTGCGTTTTCAGCTTTTGTGCCTTTATTGGATATTCCTGGAAAGTAGTGAGTAAGTATTGGATATGCCTGGAAAGTAGTGAGTAAGTATTGGATGCAGGGCTCTAAATTAACACCAGCCCACCGGCCAAATACTGGTGAAATTTAGGTTTGGCTGGTAGAAAAGACTAAAGACCAACTTGCTAGCCACTTTGCCCCTTTAGTGAATATGTATTTGGCTAGTAGTAAGATTAACATCTAGCCTGCCTAATTTTGGACACCAGATGGAAATTAGTATTTGTGCTATAATGTGGCGCATTTACATATGTTCATTAATGTGCAATGTCCTGAAAAATAAATAAAGTAAAGTAAAAGTAAATTAACATACTAGCCATTTTGGCTGGTGATGAAGTGTTGATTTAGAGCCCTGATTGGATATGACAGGAAAGCAGTGAGAGAGCTGGAGAAGGACTGGAAAAAATGACCTTGGGTCAGAATCGAACCCATGTCCCCGGATTTATGGTATTATGATGTCTTACTTGCCTCCTAATATCTCATATTATAATGCTAGGAGCAGGTGTTGACGGAGGATTGGACAAAATGACCTTGGGTCAGAATTGAACCCGAGTCAAGTCAAGTCAAGTCAAGTCAAGTAGGTTTTATTGTCAATTTCTTTACATGCACTGGTCATACAAAGAATTTGAAATTACATTTCTTGCTTTCCCATACAGACATAGACTAATCTAGGTAAGGACATAGACAGTATAGACATAGACAGTACTTATACATGGACTTAAGACAGTATGGACATAGACAGTGCTCATACAGACATTTAAAGTGCAAGACTGGACAACAGAAGACTTGTAGAGGACATACATAAACATTTGTTGTGCTTTTGTGCTTTTCCTAAAAAAGTCCTTTATAGCGTTCTGACATGGTAATAGTAGCATTTTGAAGAAAATAAATATTAAAAAAAGGTCTGTCAAGTACACCAGCAGCAGTGTGTGTGTGTGTGTGTGTGTGTGTGTGTGTGTGTGTGTGTGTGTGTGTGTGTGTGTGTATGTGTGTGTATGTGTTTAGTGCAGGTAGAAGGTGCGGTGTGCGTCTTGTGTGTGTGTTCGTGTGTGTGTGTGTGTGTGTGTGTGTGTGTGTGTGTGTGTCAGTGTGTGTATGTTTGGGTTTAGTGCAGAAAGTGCAGTGTGCTTGTGTGTGTGTGTGTGTGTGTGTGTGTGTGTGTGTGTGTGTGTGTGTGTGTGTGTGTGTGTGTGTGTGTGTGTGCGTGCATGTTTTGAGTTAGTGCAGGTTGAAAGTTCAGTCACAAGTATAGTAGTGCAGGTGGAATGTTCAGTCGCAGATATGGGGATGGGGGGGGGGTTGTCAGTGGCCTTGCTGGCTAGAGGCTGACAGTGGAGGGAGAGTGGGTTGAGTGTTCAGCATCTTGATCGCTTGGTGCATTGTGCTGCTCGCCAGCCTGGTGGTACGGGAACGGAGGCGCCTGTACCTCTTTCCAGAGGGCAGGAGGCTGAACAGTTTGTGTGCAGGGTGGCTTGTGTCTTTGATGATCATCAGTGCTTTCCGGGTGAGGCGTGTGGTGTAAATGTCCTGCAGGGAGGGGAGTGGTACTCCAATGATCTTCTTCGCTGTGTTCACAACACGCTGGAGTGTCTTCCTGTTTTTCTCCGTGCAGCTTCCTCCCCACACTGTGATGCAGTTGGACACGACGCTCTCTATGGTTCCTCTGTAGAATGTTGTCATGATGGAGGGTGTAGCACTTGCCTTCTTTAGTTTGCGCAGGAAGTAGAGACGCTGATGGGCCTTCTTCGCCAGTGATGTAGTGTTGGTGGTCCAAGAGAGGTCGTCGCTGATGTGCACTCCAAGGAACTTGGTGCTGCTCACTCTCTCCACAGCATCGCCGTCGATGGTCAGTGGTGGCAGTTGTTTTTGGACCCTTTGGAAGTTGACAACAATCTCCTTGGTCTTGTTGACATTCAGCAGGAGGTTGTTGTCTTTGCACCATCTGGCCAGCAGGTCTACTTCTTCTCTGTAGTGAGTCTCATCGCCCTTGGTGATGAGGCCCACCAGTGTTGTATCATCCGCAAACTTCACTAGATGGTTAGTGCTGTGGGTCGTTGTGCAGTCGTGTGTCAGCAGCGTGAACAGCAGGGGGCTGAGAACACAACCTTGCGGAGCCCCCGTGCTGAGGGTCAGGGTGCTCGAGGTGTTGTTCCCTACCCGTACTGCTTGTGGTCTTTGCATCAGGAAGTCCAGCAGCCAGTTGCAGAGGGAGGTGCTGAAACCTAGTTTGTCCAGTCCCTGGATTTATTGGATGGTGTCTTACTTAGCCCACTGAGTGACGCTGCCCCCATAACATACATGAGGCCCAGGAGCAGGTTTTAATATCACTCGCATCTGGGTCACCTCCTCTGGGACCTCGTCTCTGAGGGAAGCACTCCGGTTCCTCACGAGAGAAGCCCTGTTTCCTGTTTTTACATGCAATGTTCAGATGAGATACAATCTCTCGATCAGGATGCATTGTTTCTGCTATTTTGAAATGGTAGGTGGGATGACCGTGTGTGTGTGTGTGTGTGTGTGTGTGTGTGTGTGTGTGTGTGTGTGTGTGTGTGTGTGTGTGTGTGTGTGTGTGTGTGTGTGTGTGTGTGTGTGTGTGTGTGTGTGTGTGTGTGTGTGTGTGATTGTTTAGGGGATGGGGACGGTACTTTCAGAACACCTTTTCCCAGCCACAAGTCAGCTCTCTGTTTGACAACAGGGTGGGACCCTGTTTTGTTTATCTGAGAACAGGGCAGGCAAATAGACATGTGCATTTTGCTTCAGTTGGTGAGTTAGTTAGTTCACTCAGGTAGATAAAGTAAGTTAATTCATAACTTACATACGTTACTTAGTATGTTTTCACATTTGGTAAATTGATTTCCACTCCAATCTCTGCACATTTTCACACACACATTTCAATGTATATATGTGGCCGCCTGATGAATACGAATTGGCCTATGGCAGAAACACATATGCCTGTGTGCTTTTAAACCAGTTTTTATGCAAATTCCTTTTGTCCTCTACATCTGTTCACATAATACAGTGTTTCAATAGGCAAAGAAGATTAGGACATGCTTAAGTGGCCCCAAACAGCTGGACTGTTTTATTTAAGTAAATTTTTTATCAACTACCTGTACACACTCCTCCAAAATTTGACTCTTGTCTGTAAATATTCTCGAGGACTTCATGCAAGCCATAGTATTTGCAAATGTTTTGTGTTCCAACGTTTGCATATGTTTGCAATTTTGACCACACCTAAGGTGCCCTGGGATTCTGGGGCCATTGATAGCTTACAAGAGTCAATTTGAGGTCACTGTTAGTGTTAATAGTATGTATTTACTGTACGCAATGGTATCAATAGTAATAGTATTTATGATGATAAAGGAGGCACAACATTTGTAGTCTTTCACATTTCTTGTCATGACTTTAAATCCTATGTGACCACTGCCACTTTTAGACTAGGACTGTTTTTTTTATTCTCAACCAACAATACAACTGCTTTGCATAATAGTGAGCGAGGTGTTATTTGTTGGTGGCTCACAGTAAAAACTCTACTGTAGAGTACTGCACTACATAAGTATTGCAAGTAGGTGTGTTTTAAAAGATACTTCTCAAGTACTGAAAGTAAAAGTACAAGTACACGTGATTAAGGAACTGCTACCCAAGTAGCCATTATTAAAACATTACTACTTCACCTCTGAAAGTAAAAGTACAAGTACAAAACTCCCTGCAGTGTAAATTAATCCCAATTGTAAACTTGAAAATAGCCCAGATGCATCATTCTCATGAAAGCAAAGGACTCTCACATGAATAGGTTAATCCAAGTTAACTTGCTCAGGCTTTACTTTTCAAAAACTACTCAGCCTACTTCAGTACATAAAAAATGGATTGCAGTAAAAGTATTACATTTCTCGTAGATATGTAGTGAAAAAGGGAAGTAAGAAAAAATAAATACTAGTACAGATGCAGCATTTTCCATTTTAGTACTCAAGCTCTACTTCGTTACTCTACCACGTCAACTATCCAGCATCATACACATAATACACATTGCACAAATCCAGAAAATCACTCATTTACACACATTTAGCATAACAAATCACTCATATCACTCCTTTAAAGACATTTAGCAAAAAATCTAGGTATGAAAGTGTCCTACAGTAGTACAATAGAGTGTATTGAATACACTTGGATAGCATAATGTAATTTAGTGCCACTCAATGCTCTCCAGACCAAGGGTTATGTCCAGGGCCAGATTATGGTCCGGGGCCCTAGGCTATCTGTTGCTCCACAGTGAAGGTAGATGGCATCAGACTCAGACTCAACAGCAGACTTAATTTTGGGGGCCCCTAGGCTGCAGCCATATCTAGCCTGTGCATTTACCCAGAAAGACATGGACCCTGTTTAAACGAGCTGTTACCAGAATGGCAATGACCGAGTCGTAATGTATTACTGAAGCTGTACACTGCCATAGTGGTGTGGTCCTACTGTATGGTAGTTAAGGGTTTTCAGTGGCTATTATAACGTTCTTCTGGTGGAATGGTGTGCGTTAAGGGGGCTACTCCGGTCTTGAGCACATCTGCCCTTCCAGTGTACCTCTCAATGACCCCTCCCTCTCATCTCATCTGAGGGTTAGTAACTGGGATATGTAAATACTACATGGATTGGTGCACAGCCACTGTCCTAACTAGGGCATGGCATGATGATGATGATGATATACTGTACATGCCGTTTAAACACGCATTGCATAACATGGGTAGCTTAAGGAACATGAAAAAGATAATATTTATGCAACGGCTCGCAGACCAGACTTTTGAAAAACACTGCCATAGCTGAATGTAGACGGTCATTAGTGTATGATCTAGTTTTTTGCCCTTTATTTAACCTTTATCTAGCCAGGAAACTAAAGATAGAAACTAACGAAACCAAGAAGGTTTTTAGTCAGATAGTTTTGGCCAAATATGGTACTTTCAACTTGAGTGTGTGTGTGCGTGTGTGCATGCATGTGTGTGTGTTTCTGTGTGCTTGTGTGTGTGTGTGTGTGTGTGTGTGCGTGTGTGTGTGTGTGTGTGTGTGTGTGTGTGTGTGTGTGTGTGTGTGTGTGTGTGATTGTGTTGGTGAGGTGTGTGTGTGTGGGGGCGCATATTTGCCAAAAAATGAAATATGAATTATGATCAAGATGACGTGATGTACAGTACATTACAGCAGTGTTTCTCAACCTGGGGTGCCGCGGGCCTCCCTCAGGGGTGCCACGGAAACGTGGCTGATAATAAATTATGTAATAAAATACATATCTAAATTGATAAGTTAATGCTAGTGGAATCTTTCATCTTTCATCATAGGTCGCCCCAGTCAGCTGCAACTTCGAACGTAGGTCGTGTGACGTCTTCAAATGTGTTACTTTTCTAAGCTTGTGTGGTATCGGATGCGAAGCCATGTTACGGCTTGTTGGTTTGGGGTGCCTTGAAATTTTTCAGGAATTGAAAGGGTGCCTCGCCTGAAAAAAGGTTGAGAAACACTGCATTACAGAAATGAAACTGAAACAAAACAAGCCTGACAATGGACAGTTGAACTTGTTCATTGTCAGTGATTTTTGTTGTTATTGTGGAAGTGTGTTTGATGTCAATATTTTAAATGAATGTTTGATAAGTTGAGTTTTGTTTTTGAAATGAATTGGCTATGTGATGGATACAGCTATAGGCCTATGCCTCATCTGGTTTAGCCTGAAGGTTCTCAGGCACTAACCCAACTTGTCTTAATGTAATCAGAGACAGTAGTACATCCTGTCACAGATCCTGTACACCCTGTCAGCGAGTTGTATTCCCTTAGTTTAAGGAAGTCATAGGGTTTACCCATTGAACATTCTATTTACTCTCATTGAGTTTACCTTTTGCCCAGCTTTGCAAGATACTGTAACATAGCAGATGGGCCCATCTACATCAACTACAACTACATCATAACAACATTGCTATGACATTACAGAGAGCCTTAAATAACATATGAAAACATGGTCATTACAATTCCGGTGACAATAAGGTGCTAACATAGACATCGAGACACAGAGGCTAGCATCCCTTGGTACCAAACACACCACCGATAAGTAATAAAAACTATGAATCATGTTCCGTGTGTACCTCCCAAACAGTATGGCGGCAGTATGGCAACGTGTTTTGTACAAAAACCAAACCCCCTATTTTTCAGACTGAGTGGTCTCTCCCCCTTCCAAGGATTCACGGATGAGGAGACGCTTCTGAACATCATAGGGATGATGTACGAGTTTGACGAGCAGCACTTCAGCATGACCAGTGCCCTGGCCAAGGACTTCATCCAGAAACTCCTGGTGAAGGACCAGCGGTAAGGCTCCTTTCCCCACCCTCTCCTTATCTGCGCACTAAGCCCCCGACATATGGGTGGGAAACCTTTTTAAAAAAAAAAAAAAATTTAGGGGCTTTTTTTCTTTTGTTTGATAGGACAGTCTGAGATGGTGACAGGAAGCGAGTGGGACAGAGAGACGGGGTGGGATCAGGAAATGACCCCGGCCGGACTCGAACAGAGGTCCCCGTGGGCATGAAAGCCCAAATGTGGGGGGCTTAGCGCGCAGCGCCACAGCGCCCCCATGGGCAGGAAACTTAATTGGTTTCTCTCTGCGTCAGCGAAACACAAGGCCACAAGCACAGACCAAGAAGGGAGTCTGCATATTGGAATTCCCTACCTCATCTCTCTCTCCCATTAGTTTCCTGTCTCCAGCTTCACTGTACTATCCAAATAAAAAGCTAAAACATCATTTCTTCCTGCAGTTGTCAGAATAAAAGGCCTCCACCTATAATATAAACAAATAACATGTGAAAGATGTTCAGTCATAGTTGTTTATACAAAGTACTTTACAAAATACAAAGTATTTGGATGTGTTGTTTTAGTAGCACTCCAGAGACACTTCCTTCCACTTCTCAGAATAAGTTTTTTTTTCTACTTCCCTGTCGCGAAAGAACCTGTTTCTTACTCCTCTATGTAAAATGATCCTCTATATCCTTGAACTTTTGTATGGCAAAGGTCATGTAAATATGTTGGATGCACTCTCAGGACATTTTTTTTATTTTTTATTAAGTATTTTTTGGGGGCTTTTTGCCTTTATTATTACAGGACAATATGAGAGTAGACAGGAAATGACTGGGAGAGAGAGATGGGGGAGGACTGGGAAATGACCCCGTCCGGATTCGAACCGGGGTCCCCGTGGATGGGCATGCAAGCCCAAATGTGGGGGGCTTAGTGCGCTGCGCCACAGCGCCCCCCTCACACCACATTTTTACATACCACTGCTGAGTTATTTCACATATTTCGCTTGCACTGGCCTTCATGCACGCATTGTGTGTGTTGAATGCCGGTAATAGCCCCAAAACACAAAAAGCAACTACGGCGACAGAAGTAATTGTCTTTGTATAGAGGAGCTGGCGATAGAAGAGACAAGGCTTGACAAGAGGCTAATTGAGTGACCCGAGTGACAGATTGTAGTTGAACTTCAGCGAATATTATGCAAATGAGCTATGATGCGATTTGGCGACAGCTGCCGCAGCCAATTGAAATGGTAGAATGCTTACATTCTGCTTTAACAGTCATACTTTTTTTCTCATGTCGCTCTTGCTAAGGCAGAGTCTTTGTAGCTTTTGTCTCTTCTGGTGTGTTTGCAGCGTAATGCAGCAGAATTCACTGTGAAGGAACTTGATGAACTACCTCCTCCCAGGCCTGTTTCTATAATTGCATTACTTTATTTTAAGCCCACGACTGATATTAGTGTTTTACTGTTGAGATCACTTCATTTAAGGTGGGAGGGAGCCAGATTTTTTTTAATCAAGATGTTATCCTTAGCGATAAAGCACTGAACAAGAAACTCTGCCACAGAGACACATACTCTTATCTATCATGTGATCTCCTCTCTTTTTCCTGCATTCTTTTGCCAAACAGGTTTGAGCTATATTTATTTTCAGTGGTTGAATATTTTCCCCTCATATCCTCTGACTCAGTCTAAATATGTGTGCCCATCTGCGATTGTTTTGCATCTCCGACTTGATCTAAATATACAGCATGTGTGTGATTGTGTATTCGTGCAGTGGCCATGTAAAGCTGTATGTGCACCTACGTGTGTGTGTGTGTGTGTGTTTTTTCATCTCTCTTCTGACTTGATCTAAATATGTATCTGTGTGATTGTGTGTGCGTGCAGTGAGAGGATGACAGCTGATGAGAGCCTACATCATCCATGGATTAAGGTGAGCCCTCATGGCTAGGATTGTGGACGTCAGAGATGCCATATGGATGTGTGTGTGTGTGTGTGTGTGTGTGTGTGTGTGTGTGTGTGTGTGTGTGTGTGTGTGTGTGTGTGTGTGTGTGTGTGTGTGTGTGTGTGTGTGTGTGTGTGTGTGTGTGTGTGTGTGTGTGTGTGTGTGTTCTCACCCCTCACTCTGTCTTTCTCTCCTGCACCCTGTCTATCTGTCTTTGTGTGTGTGTATATATGTTTATGTACATGTGTCGATGAGAAATGTATAGTTCTGTGTATGTGTGTTTACGTTTATGTTTACTACTACTACTACTACTCTCTCTCTCTCTCTCCCTTGTCTCTCTCTCTCCCTTCTCTCTCTCTCTCTCTCTCTCTCTCTCTCTCTCTCTCTCTCTCTCTCTCTCTCTCTCTCTCTCTCTCTCTGTATGCATGCACACATACAGTGCTCTGAACAATATTTTAATAAGCACAGAAGTTATTTCCAAAATGCTCACACAGTAAGTTACTACAACATATGGCAATCTTACAATAGGTTGATAAACCAAGGTTGATAAATTACATATTTTTCCTTTTTTTGTGAAATTATGTTGCTGCAAAAGTGAGTACACCCCTATGTTAAACTCCCATAGAGAGAATCATGATCTGCAGCCACAGTACATGTTGACATGTATGTTTCTTTTGGTGAAATTCAGCTTTCCAATGTTGATGACATTCATGCAGACCCAAACCATGTGAGTCCAACCACCATGATTGACTTTACGCTTGGGGCACTTTTCTTTGTACCAATCACTTTCTACCACCACACATGCTTGACAGCATCTAAATCAAATTTGTTAATCTTGGTGGCACCAAATCACAGGACATGGTTGCAGCAATCCATATCCTTGGCTTTTTGTCTGTGATGCAGGGGTGAAAGTAGTTTTCATGTCTTACTGGTGCAACTTATTCACACACTTTTGGCTGGCAGATTTTGCAAACAAAATGAGCGCATGGTGACTTATAATTCACATGATTTCGGCGCGGAAAATGTAAACAAAATGAGCACATGGCTGCTTATTATTCACGATTTTGGCTGTGGTAGCAACTTTGGGAAAATAGCGAACACATCCATGGTTTCAGTGAATGCTCGTCATTATTTCTTTCCGCGTGTTTGACAGGTTTGTGCCAGGTCAACTGCTCAACCTTTTTCACCTGTGATGTTTGCTTTATTGTCAATTTCATGTCGATTTAAATGTTAGTAAATGTGTTTGAAGTGCACATCAGAGGGCTCCCTTTTGCTTTCCATCCCTTCCATTCCATCGTTGCATTAGGCCCAAAAGCTTACGGGGTTCAAACCAGTTAGAACGGGGAGAGAATAACTTCTAATAATTCAAGAGCCTAGGCCCACAAATCATCTAATTCACCTTCACCCTTTCAAACTCGTCACTCCCTCCCAACTCACAGTTACTTGTCTTGAAGGAGTGAGGCATTTTCAGGTCTCAGAAATGAAACCAACGCACGTTTAACCACCAACGCAAAAAAAGAAAAGAAAAAAGCCCTCTCTATCCAAACGATACATTTGCCTATTTGAAAACACTCCATCCAAAACAATAAATTTCCCAGATAGCAAGAAAATATTTAAAGGGACAATGTGTGAGATTTTTAGTTGTTTATTTACAGAACTCATGCTGCCCATTCACTAATGTTACCTTTTTCATGAATACTTACCACCAGCATCAAATTCGAAGTATTCATTATGACTGGAAAAATTGCACTTTTCATACATGAAAAGGGGGATCTTCTCTATGGTCCCCAATTTTGAATTTCCAAAAATAGCCATTTTTAGCTGCAAAAATGACTGTGCTTGGACCATACTAGAAATTATTTGTTTATGACTTAGTAAACTTTCATGTAAAGATCAAATTTGGCAATAGGCAGCCCAGTTTCAATGAGCACCATAGTTGCAGTAGGCCTACCTTTTTTGACCATTTCCTGCACAGTGTCCCTTTAACATACAAAACAGGGTTTTCAATTAAAAGTCAGTCAGGGCCAGATCCGTTTATCGAGGATATTCCTTGGAACAGCCGCAATTTCAAATACCAACACCAGAAAGACCAGACCGCAAACAAAATAGACATGTGCACTACTACGCATGGTAAGCTATTCTCTTCATAGGACACCTGTCTCAAATGGCATAATGTGATTGTATGTGTTTTCTACTTAATAGCATACCATACTTTTTTCAAATTAACCCTATTCTCTTACCGGTATTACATTTTATACCAGTGCTACGCACCAGAGCGCACAGGTTTACTTTCACCCCTGCTTGATGAGACCATGAATTTGCTTTAGATGGTGTCGAGCATGTGTGTTGGTAAAAAGTGATTTGTACAAAGAAAATAACCTCATGCTTAAAGTCAAGCATGGTAGTGGGTGTGACATGGTCTGGGGCTGTATGTTCTGCCATCAACAGTAGGAAGCCAAAGAAACATGCTTGTCAATGTGTACTGTGACTACTGAAGCAGATCATGATCCTCTCTATGGGAGTTTGACACAGGGGTGTACTAACTTTTGCACCAGTATAACTTCACAAAAATGGAAAAATATGTCATCTAAGTTATATTATTGACCTTACTTTTCTGCCGTAAGCTCAACAGATGTAGCATTAAACTATAAAAAAGCACTAAACTATATGCGCATTTTGGGAATAACTTGTGTGCTTACTCAAATATTGTTCAAAATGTTACTTTTCAAAAGGAGTGTACTCATTATTGCTGAGCTGTGTGTGTGTGTGTGTGTGTGTGTGTGTGTGTGTGTGTGTGTGTGTGTGTGTGTGTGTGTGTGTGTGTGTGTGTGTGTGTGTGTGTGTGTGTGTGTGTGTGTGTGTGTTTATACATATGGCAATGGGCGTGTGCGTGTGTTAGGGCAGTGGGTGGTTGGGTGTGGGTGTGTAAGCAAAGCAATCATCTGAGGATTTGAGGCACAACTCCAACCCCCCCCATAACCCACCTCTCTCCTCATCCCCCACCCTCCCTGACCCTCCCTACACCCTTGGACCTCCACCCTCTCATCTCCACTCCCTCCCATTCATCCCTTATCCCTCTCTCCCCCTCCCATCCCTATCCTTCCCCTCCATCCACTCTCTCTCCACTCCCTCCCCTTCACTCTCTCTCCCCCCTACCTTCCACTCCACTCCTTCCATCCCTGCCTCCCCTCCATCCCCCTCTCTTTTCTCCCCCTCCCACCCTTCCTCTCCCTCCACTCTCTCTTTCCTACCCACCCCTCCACTCCATCCCCTCCTCTCCCTTCTCTCTCTCCCCTCCCTCCATCCCTTCATCTCCCCCCTCCATCCTCTCCCCTCTCTTGTCTTTATTCCCTCCCCTCTCTCTACCTCCCCCTCACACCTCCCCTCTACCCCCTCCTCTCCATCCTCTTCCTCCTTTCCCTCCCCCCTCTCTCCCTCCCCCCTCCCTCATCTCCCCTCCTCTCCCTCCTCTCCCTCCTCTCCCTCCCCTCTCCCTCATCTCCCCTCCTCTCCCTCCCTTCTCCCCTTCTCTCCCTCCCTCCTCTCCCTCCTCTCCCTCCTCTCCCTCCTCTCCCTCTGCTCTCAGCCTCTGACGCGGACACAGGTGGCCAAGAGGAACCGCTCCTCTATCAACATGAAGAACTTCAAGAGATTCAATGCCAAGAGGAAATGGAAGGTTAGCGCGTGTGTCTGTGGGTGTGTGTGCGTGCGTGAGTGTATGTGCGCGAGTGTGCGTGTGTGTGTGGCCATAATCGTGGAACTGTACTGTAGGTTTCTTTTGTATTTGTGTATCTGCTCTGTCCACACAGCATGGTGGGAGGACAAGCTGTATAACAATACCAAGATGTTTCCATGATCATTCATTCATTTAGATTTGACAGTGTTCTTCAAAAACTTCAGCTTAAGATGCTTCACCCATTTTAGCCAACTGCAAAAAACGCCTGCTGAATGCCTAAGCCCTTCTTGGGAAAAGATGCCCTCTGCCCATTAAAACCTAAATATCTCAGCCTCCGGAGCTAATAAAAAACATGAAATAACTTGCTACTGTAGGACCCTCATCTTGCATTAGAATGTGTTCATTCAGCTTTAACAAAACCACACTCTTAATTAAAAGAGCTCCAATCTCAAGAACCTGAATGCAGCATGTAAATCGCTCCAGGCACCAAAGGTCAAACAACATATATGCTGCGTAGATTTGTCAGGCTTAAATGGGTTAATTGTCTTGTTGATTGATTGACTCAGTTCCTCTTCTGTTTGTTATTATAGGCCTATTATTTTTTATGCTTCCGTGAGATTTTTCAACAGCTCTGGCTGGGTTGTGAGGTTGGGAAGTAAAAAAAGAAAGAGTTACTTTGAAGAGAGTGGAGTGGAAGGGCTCTCGAGAGAGACTCTAATTTTACCCAAGGGTCTTGTTTACGGTCTCTGCAGAGATGATTCATCCTTATGAAGCACACTTGCTGGGCAAGAGAGTCCTCTGCTGGCTTGTGTGTGTACTGCACTAATGTAGTCAGCACTCACTCGGCTGTGTAATGAAAGGAAAATACTGTATGCTGAATGATTAATTACTGCATATAACATCCCCTATGCTCTCTCTCTCTCTCTCTCTCTCTCTCTCTCTCTCTCTCTCTCTCTCTCTCTCTCTCTCTCTCTCTCTCTCTCTCTGCCCCTGTAGATGTCCTATAACATGGTATCTGCCTGCAACCGCCTCTGCCGCCTACAGTTGCGCTGCAAGGCCAGCAATATACAAGAGGAGGAACTGGTGAGAGCTATGACAGTTATCTCTGACACAAGTTCTGAGACCATAAAAGCAGTCTATTGTTAACCATTATGTTGTATTTATTTAATTTATGAATACTTACTGTTATTGAAATTATTGCCATATTTTAGATTTCTGTACTTTTTTCTAGAGGAAGTGTATCAGGAATATGAAAGATGAAAAATAACTATAAGTTTGTGTCTCTTCGACTACAGAGACAGTGTGAAAGTGATCAGGAGGATGTTGAGACCAAACCTGCATCCCTCCTCCGCCGCAGGCTCAGCAGCAGTTCCTAATGTCACCAGCAGGTGGCAGGCTTAGCCTCGTTTTGGCCTGGTTATGGCTCTGCTTGGTATCTGATGGAAACCTCCAGGACCAGTAGATGGAACAAGAGGACTCCAGCTCCGTGGCTGCCACCATCCAGATACTACCTGCAGAAGTCTCAAGAGAAGAAGCACAACTTGGAAATGATGAGGATGAGGATGGATATGAGAAGGAGGAGGAGGAGGAGGATGATTTTTTTTTTTCAGATCTACCAGTCAGTTATCAAGACATATCAGCAGGAAGCATGCTTGCCAGCCACAAAGCTCTTGCCCTTCGCTTTTAACCACTAACCCCACAGCGGAATATAACATATCACAATATTCAAGAGGAGGTCTATCAGGATTGATAGCGTGCAAGGTTTACAGTAACATCTGGGCACGACTTTTTCTTTCATAGACAGCAGGTGTGAGGAAATACCATACAAAGCAGCATGTCCGTCATGCACACCTCTCCCGAAGAGAGAAAAAAAGATATCACAGATGTACGTTACATTGGATAATCCATGTACTGTAGCACCTGAGTTATCTTCAGTGTAGACAAACTATCAGATGTAAATTCATAACTGCTCAGTGTTTTAATGATTATCTCAGAGAAAACGCATGTTTGTGGCATGCAAAACCTAGCTGTCAGGGAGGGTAGTTTTTTATGTAGCTAAGTATAAATATATGTCTGTCAATGCATGGTGCGGTGACCTGAAAAGCGTATGATGGTTGCCTTTGGCGCAGTGTTAATTTCGTCAGCTTTTTTTGATTTAGTCTTAGTCTTAGTCACAATGACGAAAATCAATTTTAGTCTTAGTCATATTTTAGTCATTGCCTTCCCAATTTAGTCTTAGTCTTAGTCAAAATGACGAAAATCAATTTTAGTCATAGTCAAATTTTAGTCATTTTAGTCATTTTAGTCAACATTTTAAATTTTAGTCAACATTTCGATATTAAGTCATTTTACTCAATATTGTGGTGTAAAATAAATAACCTACAATGGCTATTGTTATTTCACAAATTATTACTAATATTGCCTATTGCAGCAAATATTCACCTTGTTACTTGGTCATTTTCCACCAAAACCCAAATCAGTCATTTCAACATCATAGAGCAAAAGAGCATCTCACACTCTCACACAACACGTCCAGGTGCAGCGCGCGCGCTTCTCTCTCTCTCTCTCTCTCTCTCTCTCTCGTGAATTAGAAGCTGCTGCATATTATATTTTTCATTTTGAGTTTGATCACGGAGGAAGCTACATGCTCTTCTTCACCTGACCGCGGGACTTAAAGCCTGCAGATTGCCAGCAGTGGGAACACCAGACATCCCAAGTCTGCATGAAGTTCAAGAAGTCTCCCTGATAGTGGCTTCCCGATGACCACGAGTCAGATAAAATACTGCTGATGTTAGACTATGCAAGTTAGCGGGTTTTTGTTTTCAATTGGCAATGCGAGCAGAGAACGATAATGACTCGTGCGGCATGTGTGGAATAGGCCTTAAATAAGATTGCGCAAGCACACTTCGTATGCCCTGCAAAAGTCCCAGGAAAAATAGTTAGGCAGGGGTATGCAGACTGGACGATAGAAAGGACACGCACATACACATATTTAAACACTAATGCTGTTTTGTGTTTGTCGGGTGTGTCGAGGCTCGATAAGCATGACCTGAAAAGAGTTTTTGGAACTTAGGAAGACGCTGAAGACGCATGGAAATGCTGTCGACTTCCTTGGGTCTTTTAGCGTTGCTCTCGACGAGAACAAGTTTCAAATCTCAACAGTTTTTAAAACTCTTTAGCGATCGCCAGCCATCCATTGATTCTTTTCAAAAATAGGCTACAGTAGCCGTGCCTCGGTTACTTTAGACAGGCCAACTTTCCCCCTGCTGGCGCGCGCTCCCGCGGTGACTGATTTTAAATAAATTCACAAAAATCCGACCTTCATGACTTTCTTGCGAACTGCCTACTCATATGGTTTAAACAACAAATATAGCAAACATTACAGAAAAAAAAGAACAGACAACGAACGCCGGGCTAAGACAGCCTAAGTGAAAAGGAGAATAGTGGAAGTTCGAGGAGGTTTTAGAATGACAGTATCAGAGGAGGATTGGCGCGACTGTCATTACCTACTGCAGAAACGTTAGGTTATGGCTATTATCCTCGTTCTTTGATAACAGAGTGAGGTCTTCGTCATGGACAAGAAATGGTTGAACATGTTTCAAAATGAACACCTCCCTCAACGTCGGCTATTTTTTGTCTTTCTCTGGGAATGTTTTAGGACCTAAACTCAACTTAAATGGACTCACTGAACTACTAGGCTACAGAACTACTGACTGAGCCGCGCCATGCATTGGCTGCCAGCAGATACAAGCGAGGCAACACAGCGTGAGCGCGCAATCACCTATGAAGTTCAAGACACTTAGGCCTATATTACAATTACAAATTACAAATTAATTATTAATAATTATATATTTTTAATGTCCATTCGTCCATGGCTTGTAAATTTCGTCTCGTCTTAGTCTCCTTGACGACAATATTTTTTTTATTTTCGTCATATTTTGATTTGCTTGAGGCAATTTTTAGTGCGTCATCGTCTCGTCATCGTCAAGGGAAAAAGGGGCGTTGACGAAATATTTTCGTCATCGTCGTGGTTGACGAAATTAACACTGCTTTGGGGGGTTTGCTTGGGATTATTACAAAATTTTAGAATGATTGTATTGTAGGTTTAGCTTAAGATGAAGTGAAAATGACCGCTTGAACACAAATGGTAATGAAGATACAGTATCATCACCACTACACCCTGAGTAGAGGCGTAGAGAGAGGAGACTTTGCGGCTGTATTTCAAAACCGAACACTGAAATGGTGATAATGGATATCAGACAAGGACAAGGAGAAGGATATGTGGACAAATGAGTGTTCTCACTGTGAAGACATTGCTTCATGAAACACCACTGCAAGTTGCTCTCCGGGTAGCCCACTGTATGTCGGTGTGCAAACAGCATGTGTCTTTAGTCGAGGACAGGACAGCGCTCTTTCTTCACGGAACTCTATTTGCAGAGAGCGACCAGCATTCCGTTACGCTGGCTAGAGGCCAGGATGAGACACAAAAGAGGTCGTTTTATTTTCCGCATAGAGAGCTTTCGCCCCTTTCCCTTCTCTCCTCGCTACGTAAACATACTTGTCATGTGCATGTATGTCTAGTGGATGCATGCCTCCATGACTTGATGTGCTGTAGTGTCTGCAACACCTCCTGAGAGCTAGGGTGAACTAAGGTAATTTGGGACATCAGCCAAATTGGGACAAATAAGGTTTTGGGTTGTTTTCTTTCTAAATATTAGCAGCCAATCACAAAATGGGATGTAATATTGTTACTGCAACTGTCATGTATAAGGAACAATAATTTTATTTGGTGTTAAGTATCATAAAAGAAATGAGCAAAGGTTTGAAGTGACAGTGGATCCAACACTTGTCAGTTTAGCTAGCTGACATGTCGATTGCGCTATCAGATCATAAGGATATTATGGCTGAATTAGTGATTATATGGTACAAAATATGATTGAAATATATGTTGTTTTACTAAAGGTTTAACTCAATATCAAAACATTTACACATTTGTCTTTACTTTATTAAGGAGACATACTTTTAGTAAGTATAGTGGAGTGAGCTAATTTGGGACAATATTTTAAGCTAAAATGGGACAGTTTTCTCATAGCAACAGAATGGGCTTCTGTTAGCTGTTAGCATAACATATTAGCACGCCATAGGCCTGTATTGTAATATGCATCCCACATGCTAATGGCCATGGCCACAGTCACACATGCCATACTCCTTCAATATTCTCTTGAAATGGAAATGTTTGCAGGGATGTTATATCATTTTTTAAATAGTTAAGATCCTAGTCTACTGTTAACAAGAGAAAAACGATATTATTCTTCAGTTTGTGCAAAAATAATGATAATCAAACAGACTGTCCCATTTTACATTAAAGGGTGTCCCAAATTGCCATAGCATTTTCTCACAACGAAGTTGGTGTCTCACTGTCTTTAAATGTTAATATATTATAAAATATCATACTTCAAAAACGAATTCCTACATGGAAATGTACCCAAGACCCATATGAAGACATACAATTACTAAATGTTGGTGTATTTTAAACTTAAAGTGGGTTTTTTTTGCGATCTGCCAAAAGTGTCCCAATTTACCATAGTTCACCCTACCTGGTGGAGGATGTGTGTCTCCTGAACTGTAAAGTATATTTTTGTTAGTTACAGTTATATGAAAGAGACAGATTTGAGAGTTACTAGTCTATTTTAACCACCCTATGTGTAAAAAGTAAAAGGATTGTATGTTTGATAAGCAGTTGTAAAATGGATGTTGCCATACATTATATTGTATAACTAACTACTGTTATTGTTAACTACTATTGTGTTATAACAGAGTATGATCTTATTTTTCCATTTACATCTTATGAACACCTTTGTCTGATGATCACTAAAAGATCTGGTTACTTTATTTAGCCTACATGGTTCTGGTTACTGGAAGATTTGTACTGTCAACAAGTGCTGATTAGAACCAACTCAAACTAAAATGTTAGTGAAATGTTAAGGAAATGGGGTGCATGGATTTGTGTGTGTGTGTGCGTGTGAACATGTGTGTGTGTGTGTGTGTGTGTGTGTGTGTGTGTGTGTGTGTGTGTGTGTGTGTGTGTGTGTGTGTGTGTGTGTGTGTGTGTGTGTGTGTGTGTGTGTGTGTGTGTGTGTGGATTAGCCTTTCAGAAAGTGGAATTGGAATGGTAAGACATATTCTATTTATAGGAGAGACGTAAGATGACTGGTCATTACAGCTGATGAAAATGTGTACCTCAAGTACACCTAGACTAATTATGGAGTAAAGTGCAGTCAACCTTCCTCACAGAAACACTTAGGTGTAGCCTACTCGTGTTTTCAGAAACATTTTGGTAGAATGTTTTTATTTTTATGTTATGGCTTTATGCTTGCTGATTTTCATTTGTATGTTTGCCATTAAAATAGTATCATGGCAAGTCATGAGTCACACAGGTAAATACAAACCTTGCCCTTGTTCTTTTTTTACACTCACTTAAGACATAAGTCTCATGGCAACCCTCAAAACACAAATATTGGCGCTTCACTCTGGGTTATTGTTATGATTATTTCTTTTCATACAAGTCGGTATGCCCTACCCAATGGTCTGCTGGCACTCTATTTGGATCAGTACCTGAGCGTCAGACATACAGTATGGGCGTGTCCTGCTCCTAGACTGGGGGCGTGGTCACTGTCGTCCACTCCAGTGCTGGCAGTGGGCACGAGTACAGATGTAGCCTGAAGAAAGTGACAGGCTTTGGAATTTAACACATGCGACTGGAGACAACGCAATAAAATGTGATTTCTTGTAAGTGAATGTGACCTGAAAAGTAGAAGACTTATTCGTGGACTAATAGTTATGTTATAGGCCCAGTGTATACTGTCCTTTAAAAGTTTGGAACGCCTGCAAGTGGATTTAAATTCAACAACAGAGCTAAACCACCAGGAACAGATTGAAGACGGCATAATATTCACGTTGGAAGGTCGGTTGCAAAGGTAAAGTCACCGTGACCGTATATTTACACTGTTCACAGGAAATTTCTATTTAAAATGTCTTAACATTCCTAAACTGTATGCACATGTAGTAAAACTTTTGTGCATTCTGTAGGCCTACAGTAGCTCTGACTTTCAAAGTTTTTTGTAGGCCTACTGTTAGTCCACTTGGCATCAGTGTATCTTGGCTGAACTAAGCCATGTAAGAACACAAGCCTCAGTGTGCGCGAGGCATCTCCATGACCACCGGACACCGTGTAACAGGAGTCGCGCGACCTCACGAGCCGAATAATTCTGATAACTTACTTACCCCTAAAAACATCACACTCCCCTTTACCGCGAAACGGCAATTTCTCAACAGGAAGAAGAGAGGGTCAAAGACAAAGCATACCGCACCTTGCACGCCTGTAAAAGTCCTGCTATCGCGATAAGAACGACTTTATCATGTAGGTACTGACTCAGAAATCAGAAAACCGGCTGTGTGTGTGTGTGTGTGTGTGTGTGTGTGTGTGTGTGTGTGTGTGTGTGTGTGTGTGTGGACCTCTACAGCAGATTGGGGTGTTTGACACTAGGGCCCTGCCCCTGACACACCTCCCATAGTGCCCCATTTCCATTTTTAAAAGCTTTGCTAATGAAAGTTCAGGGGAGGGAAAGAAAGACAGAGAGAGAGAGAGCAGAGAGAGAGCTTTTTGGCCCCAGGGTGCTATTTAGACACCTAAACCCCTCAGGGAACACTGAAAGGGTGGCCTGGCAGGAGAGAAAGACAGAGCAACGTAAAGAAGGAGAGCGATAAAGCAAAAGGGGGTGGAAAGCCTTTGTATTCAGCCTGGCTCGAGGCAGAATGGGGAGAGATTGTTGTTTTGTGCACCATCATGTTGGCAGTGCTCATGTTACCTGGGATAATCCTGAGGCTTTTTGCAGCGGACCACGTTGCAACAGACCCCTGATCATATTTGCCTGGGCAAAAGCAAGGGGAGAGGAGTTACTGAAGAAAATCACTGCAGAATAGGCTTATCCATCTCACCTCTCTTGCTCTATTGCTCTCTCTCTCTCTCTCTCTCTCTCTCTCTCTCTCTCTCTCTCTGTCTCTCTCTCTCTGTCTGTCTGTCTGGCTGGCTGGCTTTCAATCTTCAAATCTAATGGAATCACTTTTGGGGCCATCATGGAAAGGGCAAGGACGTCCCAAGTAATGCTGTATTATTCCATTTAGCTAATGTAATCTACTGCTCTGTGTATCTCACTGTATCTGTATGACAGCAATAAAGAGACTTCTTCGGCATCACAGGATTGTTGTTGATAAAGTTGAGAGATAACCAGAGAACAGTGTCGTTGCTGGCGTAGGTAGGGCAAGGATTCGGCAGAGCTGTAGTCACAGTTGTTTGCTTTGTTTATTTGTCTGCTGGTTAGTTGCCCTGACAGAAGAACATGCCAACTCCAGAACAGGTACTGGTAATGCTTGTTGGTATATACAATAGCTCACGGGGATTGACCTGAACTGTCTTGGTGGAGGTCTGCACTGTACAAGTCCTCTTCCAGTCAGATGGGTCCATTACTGCCCAAGGGCCCTTAAACTTGGAGTAAACAGATAATGCAGGACAGACCATAATAAATGTAGTGATAAGTGGAGACTTGTCACTTTGCTCTCAAAAAAAGTAGTCTAAAAAGTCTCACAGTAAGTCACTGAACCATGGCCTGGCAAGACAAACTATAGCATTAAAAGTTAGGTTGTAGTTTGGGTTTGTGCCATTGGAAAAGTCACCACCATCCCGATGACTCTCCACAGAGGCTCAAAAACTAGACAGACTGTTGTAACATATTCTGCCGATAGGGTTGAACCACTTTTCCAGAATCATCCCCTGAGCTGCGCTTGGTAAACTGATGTGACCCCAAGTCAAATCTCACACACATCCATTTACTTTTAGCCAGATGCAGGGTCAAATGTAAGTTCAAGTAAGCCAAGTTCAATGTAAGCCAAGGAAGAACCACACACCGATGAGCGGCCATAGTGGCCCGAAACATCACGAATATAAAAATGGATTAAAAGGGAGCTCATCGGTGTGTGGTTCTTCATTCCCATTGCTTAAGCTGATGTGGCCACCATTGAGCAGCTCAACAGCTGCCAGTTGCTGCTGCCATCCCCAGGCCAGCCCCCCTTGAATATGAATGAGGGGACAGGAGGGGTTACAAAAGAAGACACGTGGTTATGGTCAGCCAGGGAGAGGATGGATGGAGGGAGGTGTGTGTGTGTGTGTGCGCGTGTGCGTGTGTGTGTGTGTGTGTGTGTGTGTGTGTGTGTGTGTGTGAGAGAGAGAGAGAGAGAGAGAGAGAGAGAGAGAGAGAGAGAGAGAGAGAGAGTTTGTGTGTGGAGAGCAAGCGAGAGAGAGACTGTGTGGGTGCTTACGTGTGGGTGTGGGTTGGATTCGCTTCACTAAAAACAGAAATGTGAGTAAGAAATGCCCCACTTTGCCCTAAAGGTGTATTAGCTTAAGAGTACTCACTGTTCAGGCCCCCTCCATAAGATCTCCACTAAAGTTAATGGTTTATTATGAACAATCTTATAATATTTAACAGGGCCTTTCAGCTAACAATATTCAAGATATGAAATAGACACTATTGTTTGTGCACCTGCTACAAGTCCTGTGAAATGCTGAAGGAAATGTCCAACCTATGAGAAAAGAAAAGCACTTGAATATCCATGTGGATGTGGATTTTCTGTCTGGAAAAGAAAACACAAGACAAAAATAACCTAACTTACTCACATTCTCATGGTCCCATACCCTATGAATACTAACATTGTTTCACCTTTGCTTACACTTTTTGACTTCCCTTGTTTATATTTACTGCTAAGTTTAATGTCACGTTATGTGTTACAATAACCTAGTAATTAAAGTCTCCTGGGACAATGTCAAAGTTCACTTTCGATGAGGAAGTGTAGTAGGCCTATAGTGTAGTCTTGTTACAGTTGGATACAATTGTCAGGGCAGTTTAACTTCATGTATAGGTATGTGATGCGTTATAATAACATAGTAATTAAGGTTCAATGCCAAAGGTCACCCTCGATGAGGAAGTGTTCCTGTAGTACAGTGTAATCTTGTCACAGTAGGATAAAAATGTCTGCTAAGTGTAACGCCATGTAGTGTGTGTAATGTGTTACATTAAGATAGGGATTAAGGCCCTGCCGTGGCCAACCGGTAGGGTACTCGTCTACCGTGCGGCCGACCCGGGTTCGATTCCCGGCCCGGGTCCTTTGCCGATCCCTCCCCATCTCTCTCCCAATTCGCTTCCTGTCCACCTCTCAAACTGTCCTATCATCAATAAAGTTGTAAAAGACCTAAGGTAAGCGTACCCATTAAGCCCACCAAAATCTAAATTTCTTTATTTTTCAATCATCTTCACACAATTTTTTTGTGAAATGATTTCTTAAATAGTAAGATTTACCTCTCTTCTCAATGTTTATCACTGAATTGATGAATATTTCAAAGTACAATATGAAGATTTTTTACGAGAAAAGTGAAAAGTCTGAATGGGCTTAAATGGTACCTTTGGTACCATTTAAGCCCACTTGTTATTTCTCTATCAAAATACCTGGTGAGGTGTGTGAGTTGAGTTTAAACAGTGTAGCCTATATGGCATAAATGGTTTCAGATCAAAATATTCTTCCAAAATGTAAGATTTGCAAAAAAAAAATAATGCATAAAACCTAATTAAACATTACACCATCTCTTACTTCATATACTTCATAAAATTCTTCATCCAAACAGAGAAATTTATTTTTTCTTATTGATTATTGTTAGTTCATTACATTACGCCTTTTTGACCTACTACTTCAGATTGTACAGCACTTTTTATGTCCCTCAAAGGCATTTTTCATTAGCATGCATGCCAACTTGCATGCATTTCAATGGGGTGTACCATTTAAGCCCACCTTGTACCCATTAAGCCCGCCTATACAAAAAGCTATTTTATGGAAATAATCAACTCCACAAAAACATTTCATGATGCATTTCTTTAAAGATCAATGCCAAACAAACTGGAATATGCTTAGAATTCATACCTAACCACCTTAAGTCTTACGGTAGAGTAAGATAAAGATGGTGTGTGGTTGTATCAAGAGAATATCGGCGTTTGCTCGCTCATAAAACACATCTTTCCATTTGAAGGGAAATGCTATAATTTAGTAAAACACTGCATGTATATATATAAAAATCATTACATTTACCTCTTAGTTCACTAAATATGAAAGTATTTTCAAAATATTTTACTTAAACTAGCTGAAATTCTATGATTTCTGACATGTCCCAAAACGGCAAAGTTTTGAGGCAACTTCTTGTCAGTAGTCCTGAGACTGGGTTCACTTGGACGGGGATAACTCGACGATAAAAAATGTGATTTGTTTGCAATAAAAAACATTTTGTCAGTTACTAAACCCTTTAATTGGATAGGGTGATGAACAACAAAATTCACCTTTTCCCTTTCTTTAAATTGACCTCAAAGTTGAAAGTGGGCTTAAAGGGTACATGGGCTTAATGGGTACGCTTACCTTATATATATATATATATATATATATATATATATATATATATAGGGATTAAGCTGTCCTGGGACAATCTCAAAGGTCATGTTCTATGAGGAAGTGGAATACACTGTAGTCTTACAGACACAAGCTGCCAGTATCCCATAGCGCCAATCCATGTGCAGTTTCCTTGTGTAGTGGCACATGACAACACTCTTTTTGAGGCGAATACATAACCTGCTAGCACATGGACGAAGCAAACAAACAGTTGAAAACATTTATTACAGGAATTGAAGTTCACTACAAGAAATCACTGCAGGTCAGGATTCTCTCTCTCTCTCTCTCTCTCTCTCTCTCTCTCTCTCTCTCTCTCTCTCTCTCTCTCTCTCTCTCTCTCTCTCTCTCTCTCTCTCTCTCTCTCTCCCTGTGTCTGTCACTCCTCCTCTGTCTCTCCCCACCCCCTCTCTGTCTCTCTCTGTCTGTCTGCTTAAATTAGTAGATGGAATCTACCAAATGGCTCAAGATAGACAGATGACGCATTTAGAAATGAGATAGTTAGATTAGATAATTTGATAAGATAAATGAACAATCTCTTCAGAGACGTGAAAACCTTCCAGTCTAAGCTTTACCAATGTACCAAGCTAAATTAAAAGACATAGGCCTAGGTATCTCGTCATCTCCTGAGGCTCCTGTTGTCTCCAACTGTTATTAGACAGCTGCGTTAGTTCATGAGGACTGTACCCACCCATGCATGACTGGAGCCCTCCAAAGTGGTTTAACTCTGAGGAAGACACGCACAGTCGAAATGTCACTCATCACTTTCCACCATAACAAACAACTTCGGAAACTATGTGGAGTATTCAATGAATTCATCCCTTGGTGTCAACTAATTTGTCTTTTAATGTAGCTTGGCATGTTGATACAGCTAACGCTATGGACCAGGATCAAAGCAGGTCCTGCACCAGAGCCTTTGCACTGTACACTGTATACAAATGCTGTGTTCATTCCATGCTTAGACAGTGCTCTGGGAACAAATAAACGCTAGAAGATGTTGAAATTGACACTCCAAGTATTGAATAATCACTGTATTTTTACTCTTGAGAGTATTAGCGTTATCCTTCTCCCATGGTTGTATCTTGTGACTTGGGTAGTTCCTGTCACAGTAGATGGAGCAATAATTAATATGCGTATAAAAAGAAAATGTTAAGTCTTAAATCAGTCTCCAGTTAGAAGTGAAAGGTTCCATGAAATAGTCCTAAACCCCTCCTATTAGTCCCTCTATCCACGGAGCCTTTCATATTACTATCTAGTGTTGTTGCTGTTTCTTACCTTGCCTCACTACGTGGCTTTCTCTGTGCAGGCCTCTGTCTGGCATCACTTTCATTCTTTTAATCTATTATTCATTTTATTTTATTGTTCAATCAGTTGGTCAATGCCTTTAATGATCATCTTCATACACAGATGTATTCTCTCTCTCTCTCTCTCTCTCTCTCTCTCGCTCACACACACACACGCACACACACACACACACACACACACACACACACACACACACACACACACACACACACACACACAAACACACACACACAGACTATCATGATTGAAAATGTGATGTTTTTGTATAGATTCATATTCATAGACACTGACGAAGGCAACAGCCGAAACGTTTGTCTACACTTCTGCTGCTATGTAAAAAAAATAGAAATAGATCAAAAGAAGAAATGAAGAACCCGAGTGCGATCCACGTTAGCCCCCCACCCCCCCCAAACACAAAAGCTTGCTATTTTTTTTGCAAGCTAACTTTAGAAACTGTCTTTAACTACACAGTTCTGGGGGAAATCCCAGAGATATAGTTCGAGAAAAGTCAAAGATGAATAGCACACCATTGAGCCCCCTTTCAATCCATTTTATTGTAGTGATGTTTCGGCCTACCACAGCCTGCACTCGGCTTAAATGGATGTACGTGAGATCTGACTTTGAGAGTTGGACCAAAGAAAGCTCACTGCCACCAGAGTCTGAACACCTGTGTTTAGTTAGTAGGTTCTCTTTTTTGTCTATCTGCCGCTCTCTATCTTAATCTCTATCTCTGGGTCTATCTCTTTCTTTCAGTCTTTCTTTCACTCTTACGCTTTTTTATCACTTTCACTCTTTGCTTTACTCAACCTGTTTTCACGAACAAATGCACGCCCGCACGCACGCACGCAGGCACACACACACACACACACACACACACACACACACACACACACAATGGACACATTCGCTATTCTAACCTTTCGAACTTAAGCCTCCCTCAGACTTGAAAGCCCAGCCCATATGACATAATACAGTCCTGCTACAGTGTCGTGCCTTTTCCCTCAAAACACATGTGCATGCACAGTCTCTATCACACATACACACACACACACACACACACACACACACACATACTCATTGACGCACAGTGACGACTGGATGTAGGTTTGCAGTTCCATGAGTTCAGTGCACATGGTCCCAGGAGAGAGAGAGAGAGAGAGAGAGAGAGAGAGAGAGAGAGAGAGAGAGAGAGAGAGAGAGAGAGAGAGAGAGAGAGAAATGGCTGGGTAAGTCTGTGTACATGCGAGTACTTCAACCTGGGTGTGTCTGTGTACTGTGTAAGTGTGTTTGCCTTATGAACTGCATGTGTATGTAACTGTGTCTGAATATCTGGGCACATTCATGTATGATTGCATATGCATTTTCAGTGAATGTGTACAGTGTGTATGTATGTGTGTGTGTGCACGCACACGTGTGTATGTGTGTGTGTTTGCGTGCGTGCGGGTGTTTGTACTAAGAGTCCATGTCTGAGGGCTGTGTGTACACTGTAAGTGTGTGTGAGTGAGTGAATGTGTTTCCTTGAGGCTGGGCCTCTTTCAAACAACTGAGATGAAGTCACTTCACAGCTGTAGCAAACATGGGGAGAAATCCGACGCCAGAAGGCATGGATGAAAAAATGAAAAGCATTGGGAGCGAGAAAAAGAGATTTAGGGGAAGGGAGAGAGAGAGTGAAAGTGAGTGAGAGAGAGAGAGCGACAGAGAGAGAGAGGGAGGGGAAAGAAGGTGGAGAGGAATGATAAAATAAGCATTGGGAGAGAGAAAAAAGGGAGCTGGAGAGTAAGGTATGGAGAGAGAGAGAAACAGATACAGAGAGGAAGTGGGAGAAGGGAGGGAAGGAGAGGGAGAGGGAGGAGAGGAATGATGAGTATTGGAATGAGGGGCAAAAGGAGTGCCCTGTTCTGAGGCTGGGAGGAAGAGAAACACACGCACAGCCACACAGGCTGCCCTGCTTGGTGAGATAACATTGTGTTCACGTTGGCATAACCTCTAGACTAGGCTCTGTCACGAGCCCTCTTCCTTCATCGTTATCAGAGCAGCCTTTTGTGCTTGTGATCCAGATGCCGTTTTAATGTTACTGTAAGGAAAGGGGAGAGGCTTTGTTTGTTGGCATGTTGTTTTGACACAACGTTATGAATCTGTTTGCTTAATGACTGTGTCTTGATAAGGGTTTAAAAATAATTTGAGTTTGTGTCTCGCTGGTTGAATGTTTGCTGTTTGATTAATCGTGATTTGTTGTCTTGTTCTGTGGGAATGTATAGAGTAGAAGTCTGATGTGAATGAGTAGGGTAGTACCTTTGTTACATGTCGTGCTTACTTCACACTCTTTCCTGGTACACTCCCTTTCCTGTCCTTTCGTTGTTGTTTATTTTCATGTTCCCTTGTTCTTTTCTTTCCTCATCACACTCGTTTTTTATTCACTCTCTCCCTGGCTCCTCCTCTCATTCTCTCATCCGCCTCTCTCTTGACATCCCTTGTACTCTTGTTTCTCTCTCTCTCTCTCTCTCTCTCTCTCTCTCTCTCTCTCTCTCTCTCTCTCTTTCTCTCGGCTCTTCTCTTGTTAACTGGACTGTCTTTAGTGGGTGTGGTGTAACTGCAATATCTGTCTTATCTGCTGTTTGCTGACTCTTTATAAAAATCACAGCTGTAGGCACACACACACACACACACACACACACACACACACACACACACACACACACACACACACACACACACACACACACACACACACACACACACACACACACACACACACACACGTAAAGCAGTAAAAGTTAAGTAACTTTCTAGCCAGTGAGCCAGTGGGGAGACTCAGTGTTCTAAGCACTAAAAGTTGTTTTGGAACTTCAGTTTGCAATCCTATAGCATGAATGTGTAACCACCAGTTTATTGCTTTATTGTGTAGTAAACAGCAGACAGATATACATACAGACAGTACATACATCCTCACTGAAGACGCAAACATATACATAGAAAAAGACGCAGACACACACACTCACACAGACACATGCACGCTCACTCACGCACGCACACGCTCACACTCACACTCACACACACACACACACACACACACACACACACACACACACACACACACACACACACACACACACACACACACACACACACACACACACACACACACACACACACACACACACACACACACACACAAACACACACACACACACATATAGACACAGCTACATTTGGACTCTGTATACTTCCACTACATTTCCTGCTAATGGAGGGAAACACAGATGTCCTCATCCTCTCTCTGCATTTTAAAATTCCATGTAGAAACGCCACGGATCATTTGATGAAAAAAAAACCATGTGTGTTCTGCAAACACTCAAGTGTCTGCACTCAAGCGACTTTATCAGTAGACGTAACACAATGTAGTAGAGTAGCCTCGTGGCCAGGCAGTCAAACAATTAGCCAATCATACATCTACATACGTCTCTACCAATCAGGCTTTACTAATTAACTATCAGACTGACACGCCCCATTGAGGTACCTCATTAACCCCCACCCTCAGGGAATAATGCGCAGCACACAAATGAAATGAAAGAAGACCTACTTAAACAGGTAAAACAATAAAAAAACAATTTCAGAACAGCACCTTCAGTATGTGCACCTTGGATACTGCCTATAAACATAAAAACAGGACATCCATACAAACCAACAAAAGATGAATGAATATTTTGTGGTGCGCTTTATGCCATCACACACATACAGTATTGAAACATGTGTTGTGCCTCAGATAGTGCTCTTGTGCACTTTGGGCACTATGTTTCAGTGCATAATTAATACTCCATACACACTGGAACGTAGTGCCTGAATTGTGCACCATCCGAGATTCCAAATTCCAATCCTCTGTGTAATGTTTTTTACATATTGGTGGTGAATTTAAAACAATTACAGTAAGTACACTGAAACGTTGATGTTAACTGTGTAAATGTCGTCCTCAGATCTACATCTGAAGAGGAGCTGAACTGTAATGACAGCAGGCTGCCCATAGGAGGTGCACTCATCACATGTGTGGAGTATGGGACTTGAAGACATACCTGACCTGCTGCACACGGTATGTGGACAGTATTAGTACATAAATACTGTGTGTGTGTCTGTGTGTGTGTGTGTCTGTGTGTGCGCACCTCTGTGTGTGCGCAAGTGAGAGGATGTGCTTTTAGTGTGTTAGTATCCATGCATGTGTGCATGTGTTTTCTATATGTGTGTATGAGAGAGAGAGAGAGAGAGAGAGAAATACAGTGTAAACACAGAAAGTGTGACCATGTGTTTACATAGTAATACGCTTGGTGACACATCATCGCACGCCTTCGTTTGGTTTGGGCACGGTCTGCATCAGTATGTGATCACTCTTCTGCTGTGGCACCTGTGACGTCAAGTCCGCTGCTCTCTCACTCTCCCTCTTTCACCATGACTTAGACTCTGAATGGTCATGAGTAGGTCCAGCCTACAGAGTAGCCACACCATAGGGTGTCACTCTGTTTCAATGACCCATATGTCTGCAAACACTCAAGCACTTTATCAGTTAACGTAACACAATGTAGTTATTATAACAATGTAGTTATTATCATGCTGCACTTGAGAGAGAGCTGATTCATTCATTCAGAAATGTTGAAATTGTGCAGGAGTCAAACCTGTCGAGATGTATGCTGTTTTGAGTCAGGGTTTTTTAGTATTACATACACAGTGCATTTAATCACATTTTATGTCCTCACATTATTTTCTTAGATTTTAAAATCAAGAAGTTGCTTTACTATAATCTAATGGTTAGGATATCACTTTCCCAGTGTCCTCCTCACGTGCAGGCACTTATACACAGGCGCACACAAACACTGAAACACACACACACAAACGCACAAATGCACACTCGCACACTAGGGCTGCACGATATTGGAAAAATATGCGATGCACAATAACATGTCTGTATTCTGCGATATCGATATTACTCGCGATATTTAATATATACATATATATTTTCCCCTCTCTACTTGCCATTCTACACTTTATCATGTATTAAACAACTAAGAGCAATCTTTTATTGCCAATATTATTTTTTATTAGGAAAAAACATGGCTAATCAACTTAAAATGTCAACATTGTAATGCATTTTTTTAACCTTCTCACCAAATTTCCTGTTATGTGTATCGCAAGCCGTGATATTGCGATATCGATACATTTTCGATATATCGTGCAGCCCTATCGCGCGCGCACACACACACACACACACACACACACACACACACACACACACACACACACACACACACACACACACACACACACACACACACACACACACACACACACACACACACACACACACACACACACACATTTTAGCAACAGAATTCAGGTGGTGGAAACACACAGCTAATCCCATTATTTTACACCGTAGTCACTTAAAAGTGATGGCAAAAGCACTTTAGAGTGCAGAACTCTTCCAAGACAGCCAAGATTGTCATCCAAATTGAATTTTAGAAAGTTAGGGAATATGCTAAATGTTTTTTTTTTAGCAATTATGCAAGTGTAATGTGGTATTTTTGTCCGTATGGTCAAAAGTGTACTATGGAGAAATATTGGGGGGTGGAGTTCCCCCTTCTTACATAATCCAATGTAACAACTGCTCACAGCCCTATCTCTGCTGCAGTCAGACAACATGTGGGTGGGATACAGTACTACGTAAATCACCAAACACTCCCTTGCACTCCCACACATCAGGAGTGGAGCCTCATAATGTGCACATATTCTACCAGTGGAATACTGATAGTCATTGAAAAAAACTTTAACTACCACAGTAGTACTACCACACCACCTTAGTTATTAACTTAGGCCATGTCACTGTCATCTAAACTACTATTAACCTGTTAAAACATGTCGTCATAAATGTAATATTACTAGAAGGGCAATAACCGAGTCGTAATGCATTACTGTGTTATGTCATAGTAGAGTAGTACTATGGTAATAAACCTTTCAATGGCTATTACAGTGTGCCTCAGATGGTACGGTGGGCATTATGGACCTACACCTAAACACATTAACTTCTATCTGGAGAAGAAAAGCAAAGTTACCTATTTCTTAAGAGGGATGTTTTCCACCATTCTACCCAATACTATACTATTACGCTACACACAGCCTTTAATAATATATTCGATTTGGTCATTGCCAGTCAAACTTGGGGAAAAAAGATAAAAGAAAAAGCAAAGCCGGCAAGTGTGCGGAAACCTGCATTCTGGATATACACATTTATACCTCTCTTGATTGGCATTCTGATAATAGCAAAATATAACTGGGGCCTTGTTTTAACGGGTTAAGATACCCCTGTGTAAGCGCCCCCCCCCCCCCTTGCTGCACAGAGGAACCCCCTGTTTCTAATTTACTGTCCATTGCTCTACCTGACGTGTAATGGAATTTTTCACAATGATTAGAATGTAGCGTGCTGACATTCATTTGCTTTGACGTGTTATCTGTGTCCAACACCTGGCCTCAATTATACGTTCTCTCTGTGTGTGTTTCACTCACTACCCTACTCCATCCGTTGGGCCCCTCGTAACAGAGCCTCCCACTGTCATGTGTGTCCAGTCTAACTAGGGGAAAGTTCGGACATTACGGAGTGTCAACATTGTGTGCTTTTTGATGTGTCACCATGCATACATGCACATGTATGACTAGGCACACGCACGCACGCACACGCACACACACACACACACACACACACACACACACACACACACACACACACACACACACACACACACACACACACACACACACACACACACACACACACACACACACACACACACACCTTCCTCCACACACCCCAAATGCACATACACTCACTCACACCCATCTGTGCGTGCATGTTGTTACAGTATTGTTGTTGGGGTTGCCCTGGTAACAGAATGGTCATCCTCTTGCTCCCTCTCCTCCTTCCTTTATGTTCCCCTTTTCCCTTCTCCTCTTCTTTCTCTCTCTCTCTCGGTCTCTCTCTCTCTCTCTCTCTCTCTCTCTCTCTCTCTCCTTCCTCCATTTGTGTCCTCTCTCTCTTGTCCGTTTCCAGATGTCCACGACTCCACTACCGCCTGCTCTCTCCCCGCCTCGGCCCCCTTCCTCTCCCCAGGGCCCCCATCACCAACACACTCACCACTGCCCCCACTGCCACACCTCCACCTCCACCTCTTCTCCCACCTCTTGTTCAATATCCCCAGCCCTCTCCCCATTACCGACGTCACCCCACAGCCACAGCAATAACCCCAGCAGTCCCCAACCCTCCTCTACACTATCCCCGGCCCCCTCCCTCTCCTCTGTGCCGACGTCGCCCAACAGCCATACCCCCAACAGCCATACCCCCTGCCCCAGCCACCACCCCCAGCCTCACCATGGCTCCCCAGAGGTTGCCGTGGTGGTGCGTCGCTCCCCGGCCACACGTCACCTGACCCACCTGGACCCCTGGAGGAGGCACAGCTGGGAACCGGGCGCCGTGGTGCAGCAGGGATGCTGCTCCCCCAACGAAACGCGCAGGTAATATACATATACATATGTGTGTGTATAGTGCGCGCAGAGCATTTGAATTATCCTGGATGCTTTCCAACTCTGTACTCATGTTGTTGCATAAGTCACATAGGGTGATATCAGCTCCATAGCTAACTGAAACCATCACATATAATTTAGGAATATATAGACACACAAAACAAGATCAAAGCACTATGAGTGCCATGTCAAGCAAGGTCTATCTTGCTGTCTTTTTAGCGCTGAAGGTGCTTAGCACTCTGGATGCGGAAGCACATAGCATTTGCATTGAAAACAGGCGCTGACAGCGCTACAAATGTGCTTGCTGGACACTGGCCCTACTAGAAGAGTGTTGAAATAAATAACACTGCAAACTGCAACTGCAACTGTGTTGGTGACGTGTCACAATAACAAAATGCGGTAATTTCACGTTTTCTTTCACTTGGCAGTGTGAGTCTGGAGGATCTGGACCCTGCGGAGATGGCGCTGGTGCTGGGGGGCGCCATGGGGGCGCGGCGGGTACGCGACTCCCGCAGGGTGCGGGACGGATCCCTGTCCTCTCTCACCGAGGAGGAGACCGGGCCCGAGCACCGCTCCGTACTGGAGGTACATGTCATGACTGGAGCACTGGAATAGTACAGCATAGACCAGAATAGTATAGCATAGCATAGACTAGAATAGTATAGCATAGCATAGACTAGAATAGAATAGACTAGACTAGAATAGAATAGAATAGAATACCACAGATCAGAATAGAATAGAATAGTATAGCATAGACTAGAATATAATAGAATAGAATACATGTAGAACAGAACAGAACAGAACAGAATAGAATAGAATAGAATAGAACAGAATATAGTAGAATAGAATAGAATAGAACAGGTTGGCAGGTTGACAAAATGAATAGTAAACTGACGTGAAACAAAATAAGCTAAACAATTTTCCCAATAGTTAATTACAGCATTCTAATGATCTATTGTATTGTAGCTGTAAACATTCTACTATTATCGTCTTAATTTTATATACTGAGTAGTGGTGGCTCAGGAAGTAGAGGAGCTGTTCTGCAACCAGAGGGTTGAAGGTTGGAGCCCCATTCTGCCTGACCCCATCAAGATACCTAAGCCAAAAAATGCTCCTGGAGTGTGAATGGGTGAATGTGAGGCATACATATAGTGCTTTGAGTTCTTTAAGGAGTGGAAAAATGCTATATAAACCCATCAATTTACCGTGTGTGTGTGTGTGTGTGTGTGTGTGCGTGTGCGTGTGTGTGTGTGTGCGTGTGTGTGTGTGTGTGTGTGTGCGTGTGTGTGTGTTATAACAGGAACAGTCCTCTCATATGCACGGCTGTAGTGCCTCAGCTCCAGTTCTGAGTGTGGAACCCCGATCACCCCCACCTTACGCCATACGGCCCCGCTCACAGTGCTATGGTAACTCACACACACACACACACGCATGTTCTTTCTTTCTCTCACTCTCTCTCACTCAAATACACACAAGCATGCAAACAAGCCTGCAAACATGCATGTACACCAGTGGCGTAGGCAGAAAATGTAAATACTGTGGGCGACCCTTTGTTTCACTTTAATAACAGGACGAAGTTAATTTTAATCCCTGGCACCGAATGTCAGGTCCCTATACGATGCTGCTGTGGCTTTGCGGAAGCCTGGAGCTTTGTCTAATTGACTGCTTCATACATACATGTAGCCTACAGTCGGCCTATTTCAAAGCACAGTGTGCTTTGGATGCATGCGTTAGGCCTACTTGAGGCACTGTGCAAAACAACAAAACGTTTTACCATTGACCTCCACAGTTTCAAGTGCGTGCCTGTGTGTGAGTGAGTGAGAGAGCGAGAGAGAGTGAGTGCAGTGCGCGCGAGGGAGAGAGTCTTGCAACCATCGGACAAAGTCGGCAAGTTATTCACGGTTTTGTAGCTGGATATCAACAGGCTTTGACCGTGTTGGCAAACTGAAAACTGTTCCTCATCGGACGACAGAACTTTAACATAGAGGCGTAGCCTTATAGCAAGAGGCAGACCTATGGACAGAACGAGAAATGTTTGGTAGGCCTATGACAACGCCATATTTAGGCTACGCATTGGACACTAGCCGTGATACCAAAGTTGCTGGTATGCCACCACAGAACTACGTAGGATAATAGCCAATATAAATCCACCATCCTACGCTTTAAAAGCAGACCTGTTGCTCATATAACAAAAGGGGATGCTACGTCAAACATCAATCACCACGGTTGGTGAAGGCTGTTCCTGTTCCACACACACAGGACTCGAGCCCATTATCCCTAGATTAGACTGCTTCACCAAAAGAAAGTATTCCCTTAACTGCCAGTAGAAGAAATGATTCACACTTCGTGGTCAAATATTCCCTTGGTTGTCCTGCACCACTCTGATAGTTTTCTATAGCCAATGTTAGCTTGTGTTTTTCCATTATTGGTAGTTTGAAATGAATATCTCCTACCTTGTGCATGGTGGTAGGCTACATCCATAGTTTATTCCTTAGCATTCCATCGGGTAAAGTCATCCATTAATTGCCATTCTTAGCAAAGAACTGTTGAATGCTTAACTAACTTCTGTGACAGCAGCAACAGCATTCTGCAAAACATAGCACTGGCTAGCAAAAACCCGTTGCGAGTTCAAGCGATTGTTTACAGTTATGAATGTGCGTTGCTGCTGGCCAATCAAAATTAAGACAATAAAATAATTATATCGGGCATGACCAAAAAAGTTCTAAGACAGCCATAGCCTACTGCATTGAAGCAGGATGTTGACTTATATTGTTAATGGCTGTTTTATTTCGTTCCTTGATTTTTTTCTGTGTCTTTCACTTATTATTATTACTATTTTTTAACTTGATGCTGGACACTTCTGATAGCGTGGGCCAGCTGTCAATCATAGTGGCACTGGCCCACACTGGCCCTTATGTCCCTACGCTGCTGATGTACACAAACAGACAGACAGAAACACACACACACACACACATTTGCATGTGTGTCTGGGTAATGATCAGATGCATACTATATGGCATGTCACAACCCTATCATTGAACATGAAGGGACAGAGCGACGCAAGGGTGCAGATGTGTGTGTGTGTGTGTGTGTGTGTGTGTGTGTGTGTGTGTGTGTGTGTGTGTGTGTGTGTGTGTCTGAGAGAGAGAGAGAGAGCGAGAGAGAGAGAGATTGTGTGTGTGTGTTTGTATATCCTCTCTTCAGCGTAGTCCTATAATGCACTTCGTTCTATCAGAGGAACGCTGTAATAGTCATTGAAAAGTTAACTGCTATAGTACTAGAGTGGAGAGAGTCAGGACTTAATTCCTGGGAGTGACCCTGGCGGAGGACCTGTCTTGGGGCACCCACATCGCCTCTGCTGTTGGGAAGGCCCAGCAGCGCCTTTTCTACCTGAGGAAGCTGAGGAGCTACCACATCCCCAGACCACTGCTGGTGAACTTTTACAACTGTGCCATCAGCAGTGTTCTGACCTATGGGTTCCTAGTGTGGTTCTCCAGCTCCTCCAAAGCAGATCAGCAGGCACTCCAGCGTGTGGTGAAAACAGCAGGGAAAATCACTGGAATGCCTCTCCCAGAGATTAGTACCATCTACACCACACGCTGTCTACGGAGAGTGCATAACATCCTGCGTGACAGCCACCATCCTGCCTACCATCTGTTCCAACAGCTACCCTCAGGTAGAAGGTACAGGTCCCTTCAGAGCCGCACCGAAAGACTGGCCAAGAGCGTTTACCACCAGGCCATTAGACTTTTGAATTTGCAGGACTGCTGAGGAACATTACCATTACTATCCATTACTTATCCATCTATCCTTTGGACATTCTCTGTGTGTGTGTGTGTGTGTGTGTGTGTGTGTGTGTGTGTGTGTGTGTGTGTGTGTGTGTGTGTGTGTGTGTGTGTGTGTGTGTGTGTGTGTGTGTGTGTGTGTGTGTGAGTGTGTGTGTGCGTGCGTGCGCGTGTGCATGTTTGAGAGAGGGGGGGGGGTGTCGTATTATGCACTTAATCTCTGCTGGGGGATGGGGGGGCTGGGGGGGTCAAGCACTGGTGTCACTTTTACCTCGTTTTGCACTTTACTTGGAAACCTGCTACTACTAAGTATTGTACCCCAAACACAATTTCGTTGCCTTTTTGACAATGACAATAAATTCTTGAATCTTGAATCTACTACACTACTGTGACATAACACGGGGCCTTTAGTAATGCATGACGACCTGGTCATTGCCATTCTGGTAACAGCAAATCTACATTGCCATGTCTTAACGGTTTAAGTCTCTTTCATTACCAGTTGTCGCCTAGTTTCCACACTATACAAACCCCAACTCCGATGAAGTTGGGACGTTTGGTAAACAGTGAATAAAATCAAAATGCTATCATTTTCAAAACATTCAATCTATTCATTAGATGGAGAATAGTGAAAAGACAACATATTAAGTGTTAAAACTGAGAAAAAATATTGTTTTGGGGGACATATGTACTCATTTCTAATTTGATAAATCCAACACGTCTCAAAAGAGTTGGGACGGGGACAATAGATGGCAGCAAATGTCGAGGAAGACTAAAAACAAAACAAAAGACAACACTTAACAGTTAAATACATTAACCGATGAGATGATTTTATATAAAAAAAACAGTGTTAATTCCTATCTTGGACATGATTTCACCAGCTTAAATGGTGGGTGTATTCCTTGTCATGTTTTGCAATGTTTTCCTTTCTGTAGTGCTTACAGTGTGACAGGTCTTGACCAAAAACCCACCATTTTATCACCTGCTGGTCCTTATGATGGAGCCAAACTGTTAAAACATAGAAGAGAATGCAATTTGACCTTACTAAGTGGCAGTAATCGAAGATCTCCCTTGAAAATATAATGCATGAGTGGCTTTTCATGCTGTTTAAAACCCATGTATACCATTCAGCACTGTATTTAACTCTACAGATGAGTGAGAACATCTTAACCAATGCACTACTGCACCCGCATGCCATCATGGAGGCTGACTTTTGAAGCTAGCACTAACACAAGTTGGATGGTCCATTTTTACTGTAGCACAGGATGTGCAATGCTCTATTATTGTCAAAAAGAATGGACTTCTACAACTTCTGCTGACTTCTGTAAGCAAAGGACAGTTTCCCATGTCTTCTGGGTCTATTTCAAGTGAGCTCAGGTGCTTAGGAGAATGTTACACCCCTGTATCATTTTCATGCATTAAGCATTCTTAATATGGTAAATTTTCAATAGCTCTAGCACTCCAGGAATTAGAGTGAGACTACAGCCAATATATATTTCATGATGTCATGAACCTATGCAATGATTTTATTAACAAAAATATGTCTTATATACACTCAATCGTGGTAAATCAAAGGGAATTCAAAAATGTATGTAATAACTATGGTAATTATTCCCTTTGCATCTTTAATTCTGAGCGACTCAGCCTCTCTGTGATGATCTTATACCTGGACACCTATATTGTCCGTCAGTACAATTCATTTTGAAATGTTCTTCTTTGTTGTTTTATCTTATTTGGATGTTTACTAAATTTCACTGATCCCCGTCCCAACTCTTTTGAGACGTGTTGGATTTATCAAATTAGAAATGAGTACATATGTCCCCCAAAACAATATTTTTTCTCGGTTTTAACACTTAATATGTTGTCTTTTCACTATTCTCCATCTAATGAATAGATTGAATGTTTTGAAAATGATAGCATTTTGATTTTATTCACTGTTTACCAAACGTCCCAACTTCATCGGAGTTGGGGTTTGTACATTTCCTTTAGATGTGGGCCCTCACAACAAGTGGTCTTTGGCCTTGGCCTCTCTCCTTCTAACATGAGATGGC